>NW_025745139.1:58854-67747 GCF_021184085.1 Oncorhynchus gorbuscha
ACCCCTGGCATAGATGGTTACCTTTGTAAACACACTTAATATGGTGACTAATAGCAGCAGGTTTGGGCTTTCAGTTAGGTCTGTAAGTCAGGCTGGTTGAATAGATGTGTTTTTTGCCAGTCACCTGGGGAATAGAAGGAGAAGCATTAGTCGTCGCAGGATCCAAAATGGCATACATTGGGTCAAAGAGTTAGACATTACCCGTTTCTTGATGGCACAGCCATTGAGGTTGTAGTGGAATGTCGCCATCCCTTCTCCCGTGGGAAGAACAGAAAATGGACGGAACACAGTGTCCAAGGAAAAGACGGGCAGCATGTTCAACCAACTCTGGACTGACCTTCCATGTCACTTTAATGGAGTGTTTCTCACAATCCACATTAAAATCTAAAAATATAAATTTGATAATGTCATCATTCACATCTCAAGAGCCAACACCACAACTTGGCTAGTCTGTTAGGCGGTCAGCATGAGATAAGTAGCCTATTAGTTAACATGGTAAGTACATAATCATATTATGCGTTCATTATTAGACGTACCTTCATTGGCAGCGCTTGCTGCTACGACAGCCAAAACAATTGCACATTGCCAAAGGAGTGACATGACTGAATGATCTAACAGTGCCTACAAACTAGAAATATTTATGGACCAATTGATCCTAATCATCTTAATTCTGAACACCCGTGAGAGGTCAAGGAGCGATAATTATAGACCTAAAAACCTACCAACATCATCACTTTTGGTATTTCCTGGTCTGAAAACATCCTTGAATTTTTATGGGTTTTAAAAGTAAAAATGGTAATAGTCACATCTTTTCCCCATAAAGTAGTCTGTAAAGCGTCTCACAAAACACGATGGACGGACAGAATAGTGACTTAATAAAGTTGAATCAAAAAGATTGAACAATCTGGTTTGCTCAATTTGACAGTACCACACTAAGTGTGGATTAGGTCTTTTTTACATCGATTTAAAGCGTATTTTATGCGACAGTCAAAATGCTGATCAAGGATAAGGTAAGACCAGCCATTTAATTGGTGGCCAAGCCTGCTAGTTTACATACTGAATGGTCATCTCATCACCGATCTAGCTATCTGCCGTAGCTAAATATATGAATAGATCTGAAAAGCGCTATATAGTGGGCATCGCAGCAGGCCATTGGCATACCCGTATAGAATGCAGAGTTCGCTAACGTTAACTATACTGAACCAAAATGTAAACGCCGCAAGCAACAATGAAAGATTTTTCTGAGTTACATTTCATATAAGGAAATCAGTCAATTGAATTAAATTCATTAGGCCCCAATCTATGGATTTCACAGGACTGGGCAGGGGCGCAGCCATGGGTGGGACTGGGAGAGCAGGGGCAGCAATGGATGACAGCAATGGATGGGACTGGGAGAGCAGGGGTGCAGCAATGGATGGGACTGGGAGAGCAGGGGTGCAGCAATGGATGGGACTGGGAGAGCAGGGGTGCAGCAATGGATGGGACTGGGAGAGCAGGGGTGCAGCCATGGATGTGACTGGGAGAGCAGGGGTGCAGCAATGGATGGGACTGGGAGAGCAGGGGTGCAGCAATGGATGGGACTGGGAGAGCAGGGGTGCAGCAATGGATGGGACTGGGAGAGCAGGGGTGCAGCAATGGATGGGACTGGGAGAGCAGGGGTGCAGCAATGGATGGGACTGGGAGGGCAAGTGCGCAGCCACAGGGGAGCCAGGCCAAGCCAATCAGAATGAGTTCTTCCCCACAAAAGGGCTTTATTACAGACAGAAATACTCCTCAGTTTCATCAGCTGTCAGGGTTGCTGGTTTCAGAGGATCCCTCAGGTGAAGAAGCCAGATGTGGACGTCCTGGGCTGGAGTGGTTACACGTGGTCTGCGGTTGTGAGGCCGGTTGGACGTACTGCCAAATTCTCTAAAACGACATTGGAGGCGGCTTATGTAGAGAAATTAACAGTCAATTCTCTGGCAAAAGCTTTGGTGGACTTTCCTACATAGATATGATATCCATTTAGAATGTTGTCAATGAAGCTTGTCAATATGATCATTTTTTAAACACTGGAATTGTTGTCAGGATACCACAGCCAAAGTGATATGCTGTTATGGAAATAGGAAACAAGTGATAATGGTTTAACATGGACCTGATGTCTCTTTACATTGTGCACTTCACAAGATGTAAAGTATCAACTAATGTATATAGAAAAACTGGAAGCCAGTCTGTCAGTATCTGGCACTCCAAGGATGATGAGAATAGATAGGGGGGCTCTTTCCTAGGAAGACTGGAGGTGTGTGTGTGGTAACTGGGGTGTGTGGAAGAGGGTGTATAGTAGAAACTCATCTTTTAAGAGAAATAAAAGGATAATTAAAAAAAAAAGCAGGTAAGATTGTTGATGTCCTAGATTAGAAATACATAACCGTTTTGTTAGGTCCTTCCACCTCCAGCCCTCTAAATTGTGCTGGCCCAGTCTGTGCTATGTCCCTCTTTTTTATATTTAGAACCAAATACTTTTAGACTTTTACGCAAGTAGTATTTTACTGTGTTACTTTTACTTGAGTAACTTTCTATTTACTTTTGCTCAAGTATGACATTTGGTACTTTTTCCACCACTGATCATTCCACCTGACATTTGGAAGGAATTGCATGTTATTGTCTTTTGCATGTAGGCCAAAGACAATGACACACTCTTTCGCTTTTGTTGGGGTCTTTTGCTAAACGAGGCAGAACATCTCTACCTGTGGTAATAGAACCAAAGAGATACCTAAGACAACAACATTGCAAGGCAGCAACACATGACAACACAGCTAAATGGCATATATTATTATATTATTAACATTGCAAGGCATGACAACACAGCATGGTAGCAACACAACATACATAGTGAGGACAATGACATAGCAGGATTTGATCATTTATTTTAAATTCCATTATGTTGGGGATTATCAAATGGGAGAGTACTGATTCTCATAACGTGATGTGTTACGCTCCAAATGGCACCTATTCCCTATGTAGTGCACAACAGGGCCCACAGGGTCAAATGTAGTGCTCTATATAGGGAATAGGGTGCCATTTCAGATAGACCCATGAACTGAACTTTTTATTTGGATTTATTTCACCAAGCAAGTCAGTTAAAAACAAATTCTTATTTACAATGACGGCCTATCCCGGCCAAACTCTCCCTTAACACAGATGACGCTGGGCCAATTGTGCAGCGCCCTATGGTACTCCAAATCACGACCGCTTGTGATTCAACCTGGGATCGAAACAGGTTCTGTAGTGATGACCCTAGCCCCACTGCAATGCAGTGCCTTAGACCACTGTGCCACTCGGGAGCCCAAATGATTCCCTCCACTCCCTGTGTACACTGGTACGCTCTCTAGAGGCAGCTAATAGTAAGTTGGAGCTGCAGATCAAGGAGTTCTACGAGATGAGATCACCGACTCACAAGAAGGACCTCAGTGGGTTCCATACCACCATCTCAGACATAATATAATAATAATAATAATATAATATATGCCATTTAGCAGGCGCACCATCAGTCATGTGTGCATACATTCTACGTATGGGTGGTCCCGGGATCAACCAGCGCCATGCTCTACCAACTGAGCTACAGAAAGACATCCTCAACCAGGTACTTCTGGGTAATGTAGTCTTAATGTAGCGACCCACTGGGCACACACTGGTTGAATCAACATTGTTTCCATGTAATTGCAATGTAAAAAACAATGTGGAATAGACGTTGAATTGATGTCTGTCACAGTGGGAGGGGTGGTGAGGATAGGATTGAGAAGACGCCAACAGCTTTGTGAATGAAGAGCGTCACTAGAATGAATTAGATAAGTGATAGATTTGAGGTATAATTCCTATTGTCTCTCAGTATTTATCTTGTTGATTGTTGAAAAACATGTTCTGTTGTAAATGAATGAACAGTAGACATGAACCAGATCTGTTGATCTAAACACATGATATCCTATACATAGTTGACTCTGTAATTACATCCCATTGACTGTGGCTGTCCTCCTGTTCCTAGATCCAAGCCAGGTCTGTGGAGAACTCTCAGATGAATGTGGATAATGCCAGACATGCAGCTGATGTCTTCAAGTGAAGTAGGCACTTCCTGTTTGTACTGTACACAGCCTCTGTGAGGACCCAGTATGAGGGCATGATAATGAAGAACCAGAGAGATGCTGCCAAGTGGTTTGAGAGCAAGGTGAGACAACTTCTGAAAATAGGACAGGGGGACTCGAAAGATGTGGGCATGGGTCCCTAAATGTGTTTTGTGAGAGGCACAATTGACATGTATTTTGTGAAGTGGTACTACACTTTTGACTAATACGGTGTGTGTGTGTGTCAGGTGGAGGTGCTTCAGAACCAGATCACCACCAGCACCACAGAGGTGAATACCTCTCAATCTCAGGTGACCGACCTGAAGAGGACCTTCCAGAGCCTGGAGATTGAACTACATGGCCTGCTCACTCAGGTATGATGTCAAACCATCTTAGTGAATCAGCATCCCTAAACATATAGCATTTCTCTTTACCCTACCTCTGTTCCTAAAATATGGAATTCCTTTAGGTCTTAAAAGAACAGTACACTCCAAAATCAAAGTTTGTTAGATGTTTTCAGACCTCCACAGTGGTCTAATGTCAAGGTGTTCTAACACCTTTATGCACACCAATCTAACTATCTCTACCATTCTTCATCTCCCTCTTTATGCATTTATACTACCCTCTCCTTCTTTCCTTCATCTTCATCCCTTACAAACATAAACACATTCCTAGAAGGGGTACCTGGAGCAGAGCGTCGTTGATATAAACGGCCGCCACGGCTCCCAGCTGAGCCAGCTGCAGGTTTGAACTACTAATTTTGAAAATGACTCTCTCCAGAAATAAGTCTCTCACTGTTGCCGCCTGCTACCGACCACCCTCAGCTCCCAGCTGTGCCCTGGACACCATTTGTGAATTGATCGCCCCCCATCTAGCTTCAGAGTTTGTTCTGTTAGGTGACCTAAACTGGGATATGCTTAACACCCCGGCAGTCCTACAATCTAAGCTAGATGCCCTCAATCTCACTCAAATCATCAAGGAACCCACCAGGTACAACCCTAACTCTGTAAACAAGGGCACCCTCATAGACGTCATCCTGACCAACTGGCCCTCCAAATACACCTCCGCTGTCTTCAACCAGGATCTCAGCGACCACTGCCTCATTGCCTGTATCCGCCACGGAGCCGCAGTCAAACGACCACCCCTCATCACTGTCAAACGCTCCCTAAAACACTTCTGTGAGCAGGCCTTTCTAATCGACCTGGCCCGGGTATCCTGGAAGGTCATTGACCTAATCCCGTCAGTTGAGGATGCCTGGTCATTCTTTAAAAGTAACTTCCTCACCATTTTAGATAAGCATGCTCCGTTCAAAAAATGCAGAACCAAGAACAGATACAGCCCTTGGCCCAGAAACATCCTGTGGCGGACTGCAATAGCATCGAATAGCCCCCGTGATATGCAACTGTTCAGGGAAGTCAGGAACCAATACACGCAGTCAGTCAGGAAAGCTAAGGCCAGCTTCTTCAGGCAGAAGTATGCATCCTGTAGCTCCAACTCCAAAAAGTTCTGGGACACTGTGAAGTCCATGGAGAACAAGAGCACCTCCTCCCAGCTGCCCACTGCAATGAGGCTAGGTAACACGGTCTCCACCGATAAATCCATGATTATCGAAAACTTCAATAAGCACTTGTCAACGGCTGGCCATGCCTTCCGCCTGGCTACTCCAACCTCGGCCAACAGCTCTGGCGCCCCCCCGCAGCTCCTCGCCCAAGCCTCTCCAGGTTCTCCTTTACCCAAATCCAGATAGCAGATGTTCTGAAAGAGCTGCAAAACCTGGACCCGTACAAATCAGCTGGGCTTGACAATCTGGACCCTCTATTTCTGAAACTATCTGCCGCCATTGTCGCAACCCCTATTACCAGCCTGTTCAACCTCTCTTTCATATCGTCTGAGATCCCCAAGGATTGGAAAGCTGCCGCAGTCATCCCCCCTCTTCAAAGGGGAGACACCCTGGACCCAAACTGTTATAGACCTATATCCATCCTGCCCTGTCTATCTAAGGTCTTCGAAAGCCAAGTCAACAAACAGGTCACTGACCATCTCGAATCCCACCGTACCTTCTCCGCTGTGCAATCTGGTTTCCGAGCCGGTCACGGTGCACCTCAGCTACACTCAAGGTACTAAACGATATCATAACCGCCATCGATAAAAGACAGTACTGTGCAGCCGTCTTCATCGACCTCGCCAAGGCTTTCGACTCTGTCAATCACCATATTCTTATCGGCAGACTCAATAGCCTCGGTTTTTCGGATGACTGCCTTGCCTGGTTCACCAATTACTTTGCAGACAGAGTTCAGTGTGTCAAATCGGAGGGCATGCTGTCCAGTCCTCTGGCAGTCTCTGTGGGGGTGCCACAGGGTTCAATTCTCGGGCCGACTCTTTTCTCTGTATATATCAATGATGTTTGACTTTGACTCATTCCTCTCTGCCTCCTTCTTTCCACTCCTCTCCTCTTTTGACCTCACCCTCTCACCTTCCCCCCCTACTCACAAGGCAGGCAATACGCTCGACCTCATCTTTACTAGATGCTGTTCTTCCACTAACCTCATTGCAACTCCCCTCCAAGTCTCCGACCACTACCTTGTATCCTTTTCCCTCTCGCTCTCATCCAACACTTCCCACACTGCCCCTACTCGGATGGTATCGCGCCGTCCCAACCTTCGCTCCCTCTCCCCCGCTACTCTCTCCTCTTCCATCCTATCATCTCTTCCTCTGCTCAAACCTTCTCCAACCTATCTCCTGATTCTGCCTCCTCAACCCTCCCTCTCCTCCCTTTCTGCATCCTTTGACTCTCTATGTCCCCTATCTTCCAGGCCGGCTCGGTCCTCCCTCCCGCTCCGTGGCTTGACGACTCAATGCGAGCTCACAGAACAGGGCTCCGGAAGGCCGAGCGGAAATGGAGGAAAACTCGCCTCCCTGCGGACCTGGCATCCTTTCACTCCCTCCTCTCTACATTTTCCTCCTCTGTCTCTGCTGCTAAAGCCACTTTCTACCACTCTAAATTCCAAGCATCTGCCTCTAACCCTAGGAAGCTCTTTGCCACATTCTCCTCCCTCCTGAATCCTCCTCCCCTCCCCCCTCCTCCCTCTCTGCAGATGACTTCGTCAACCATTTTGAAAAGAAGATCGACGACATCCGATCCTCGTTTGCTAAGTCAAACAACACCGCTGGTTCTGCTCACACTGCCCTACCCTGTGCTCTGACCTCTTTCTCCCCTCTCTCCAGATGAAATCTCGCGTCTTGTGACGGCCGACGCCCAACAACCTGCCCGCTCAGACCCTATCCCCTCTCTCTTCTCCAGACCATTTCGGAGACCTTCTCCCTTACCTCACCTCGCTCATCAACTTATCCCTGACCGCTGGCTACGTCCCTTCCGTTTTCAAGAGAGCGAGAGTTGCACCCCTTCTGAAAAAACCTACACTCGATCCCTCCGATGTCAACAACTACAGACCAGTATCCCTTCTTTCTTTTCTCTCCAAAACTCTTGAACGTGCCGTCCTTGGTCAGCTCTCCCGCTATCTCTCTCAGAATGACCTTCTTGATCCAAATCAGTCAGGTTTCAAGACTAGTCATTCAACTGAGACTGCTCTTCTCTGTATCACGGAGCGCTCCGCACCGCTAAGCTAACTCTCTCCTCTGCTCTCATCCTTCTAGACCTATCGGGCTGCCTTCGATACTGTGAACCATCAGATCCTCCCTCTCCACCCTCTCGAGTTGGGCATCTCCCGCGCGGCCCTTACCTGGATTGCGTCCTACCTGACAGGTCGCTCCTACCAGGTGGCGTGGCGAGAATCTGTCTCCTCACCACGCGCTCTCACCACTGGTGTCCCCCAGGGCTCTGTTCTAGCCCTCTCTATTCTCGCTATACACCAAGTCACTTGGCTCTGTCATAACCTCACATGGTCTCTCCTATCATTGCTATGCAGACGACACACAATTAATCTTCTCCTTTCCCCTTCTGATGACCAGGTGGCGATCGCATCTCTGCATGTCTGGCAGACATATCAGTGTGGATGACGGATCACCACCTCCAAGCTGAACTCACAGACGGAGCTGCTCCCTTCCTCCCGGGAAGTGACTGCCCGTTCCATGATCTCGCCATCACGGTTGACAACTCCATTGTGTCCTCCTCCCAGAGCGCTAAGAACCTTGGCGTGATCCTGGACAACAAACTGTCGTTCTCAATCTCAACATCAAAGGCGGTGGCCCGTTCCTGTAGGTTCATGCTCTACAACATCCGCAGAGTGCGACCTTGCCTCACACAGGAAGCGGCGCAGGTCCTAATCCAGGCACTTGTCATCTCCCGTCTGGATTACTGCACCGCTGTTGGCTGGGCTCCTGCCTGTGCCATTAAACCCTACAACTCATCCAGAACGCCGCAGCCCGCCTAGTGTTCAGCCTTCCCAAGATTCTCACGCCACCCCACTCCTCCGCTCCACTGGCTTCCAGTTGAAGCTCGCATCCCACTACAAGACCATGGTGCTTGCCTACGGAGCTGTGTGGAACGGCACCTCAGTACCTCCAGGCTCTGATCCAGGCCCTACACCCAAATAAGGGCACTGCGTTCATCCACCTCTGGCCTGCTCGCCTCCCTACCACTGAGGAAGTACAGTTCCCGCTCAGCTCAGTCAAAACTGTTCGCTGCTCTGGCTCCCCAATGGTGGAACAAACTCCCTCACGACGCCAGGACAGCGGAGTCAATCACCACCTTCCGGAGACACCTGAAACCCCACCTCTTTAAGGAATACCTAGGATAGGATAAAGTAATCCTTCTCACCCCCTCCCCCCTTAAAATA
>NW_025745140.1:0-66238 GCF_021184085.1 Oncorhynchus gorbuscha
TCCAACTCAGTAAAATAATAAACTCCAGGTGGTTCAGTATGCGAGAAACCAGGTGGCAGTATCAGTTTGTTTTCCAACTCAGTAAAATAATAAACTCCAGGTGGCAGTATGCACCTGTTCAGTTTGTTTTCCAACTCAGTAAAATAATAAACTCCAGGTGGCAGTATGCACCTGTTCAGTTTGTTTTCCAACTCAGTAAAATAATAAACTCCAGGTGGCAGTAGGTTCAGTTGTTTTCCAACTCAGTAAAATAATAAACTATGCACCCATTCAGTTTGTTTTCCAACTCAGTAAAATAATAAACTCCAGGTGGCAGTATGCACCCGTTTCAGTTTGTTTTCCAACTCAGTAAAATAAGAAACTTCAGGTGGCAGTATGCACCTGTTTAGTTTGTTTTCCAACTCAATAAATAATAAACTCCAGGTGGCAGTATGCACCCGATTCAGTTTGTTTTCCAACTCAGTAAAATAATAAACTCCAGGTGGCAGTATGCACCTGTTCAGTTTGTTTTCCAACTCAGTAAAATAATAAACTCCAGGTGGCAGTATGCACCTGTTCAGTTTGTTTTCCAACTCAGTAAAATAATAAACTCCAGGTGGCAGTATGCACGCGTTCAGTTTCTTTTTCAACTAATAGTAAAACGATAAACTCCAGGTGGCAGTATGCACCTGTTCAGTCTGTTTTCCAACTCAGTAAAATAATAAACTCCAGGTGGCAGTATGCACCTGTTCAGTTTTTTTCCAACTAATAGTAAAACGAGAAACTTCAGGTGGCAGTATGCACCTGTTCAGTTTGTTTTCCAACTCAGTAAAATAATAAACTCCAGGTGGCAGTATGCACCCGTTCAGTTTGTTTTCCAACTAATAGTAAAACGAGAAACTCCAGGTGGCAGAATGCACCTGTTCAGTTTGTTTTCCAACTCAGTAAAATAATAAACTCCAGGTGGCAGTATGCACCCGTTCAGTTTGTTTTCCAACTAATAGTAAAACGAGAAACTCCAGGTGGCAGTATGCACCTGTTCAGTTTGTTTTCCAACTCAGAGTAAAATAAGAAACTTCAGGTGGCAGTATGCACCCGTTCAGTTTGTTTTCCAACTCAGTAAAATAATAAACTCCAGGTGGCAGTATGCACCCGTTCAGTTTGTTTTCCAACTCAGTAAAATAAGAAACTTCATGTGGCAGTATGCACCTGTTCAGTTTGTTTTCCAACTCAGTAAAATAATAAACTCCAGGTGGCAGTATGCACCTGTTCAGTTTGTTTTCCAACTCAGTAAAATAATAAACTCCAGGTGGCAGTATGCACCTGTTTAGTTTGTTTTCCAACTCAATAAATAATAAACTCCAGGTGGCAGTATGCACCCGTTTCAGTTTGTTTTCCAACTCAGTAAAATAATAAACTCCAGGTGGCAGTATGCACCCGTTCAGTTTGTTTTCCAACTCAGTAAAACGATAAACTCCAGGTGGCACTATGCACCTGTTCAGTTTGTTTTCCAACTAATAGTAAAACGAGAAACTTCAGGTGGCAGTATGCACCCGTTTCAGTTTGTTTTCCAACTCAGAGTAAAATAAGAAACTCCAGGTGGCAGTATGCAGCTGTTCAGTTTGTTTTCCCACTCATAGTAAAATAAGGAACTCCAGGTGGCAGTATGCACCTGTTCAGTTTGTTTTCCAACTAATAGTAAACGAGAAACTTCAGGTGGCAGTATGCACCCGTTCAGTTTGTTTTCCAACTAATAGTAAAACAAGAAACTCCAGGTGGCAGTATGCACCTGTTTAGTTTGTTTTCCAACTCAATAAATAATAAACTCCAGGTGGCAGTATGCACCCGTTTCAGTTTGTTTTCCAACTCAGTAAAATAATAAACTCCAGGTGGCAGTATGCACCTGTTCAGTTTGTTTTCCAACTCAGTAAAATAATAAACTCCAGGTGGCAGTATGCACCTGTTCAGTTTGTTTTCCAACTCAGTAAAATAATAAACTCCAGGTGGCAGTATGCACGCGTTCAGTTTCTTTTTCAACTAATAGTAAAACGATAAACTCCAGGTGGCAGTATGCACCTGTTCAGTCTGTTTTCCAACTCAGTAAAATAATAAACTCCAGGTGGTAGTATGCACCTGTTCAGTTTTTTTTCCAACTAATAGTAAAACGAGAAACTTCAGGTGGCAGTATGCACCTGTTCAGTTTGTTTTCCAACTCAGTAAAATAATAAACTCCAGGTGGCAGTATGCACCCGTTCAGTTTGTTTTCCAACTAATAGTAAAACGAGAAACTCCAGGTGGCAGAATGAACCTGTTCAGTTTGTTTTCCAACTCAGTAAAATAATAAACTCCAGGTGGCAGTATGCACCCGTTCAGTTTGTTTTCCAACTAATAGTAAAACGAGAAACTCCAGGTGGCAGTATGCACCTGTTCAGTTTGTTTTCCAACTCAGAGTAAAATAAGAAACTTCAGGTGGCAGTATGCACCCGTTCAGTTTGTTTTCCAACTAATAGTAAAACGAGAAACTCCAGGTGGCAGTATGCACCTGTTCAGTTTGTTTTCCAACTCAGAGTAAAATAAGAAACTTCAGGTGGCAGTATGCACCCGTTCAGTTTGTTTTCCAACTCAGTAAAATAATAAACTCCAGGTGGCAGTATGCACCCGTTCAGTTTGTTTTCCAACTCAGTAAAATAAGAAACTTCATGTGGCAGTATGCACTTGTTTAGTTTGTTTTCCAACTCAATAAATAATAAACTCCAGGTGGCAGTATGCACCTGTTTAGTTTGTTTTCCAACTCAGTAAAATAATAAACTCCAGGTGGCAGTATGCACCTGTTCAGTTTGTTTTCCAACTCAGTAAAATAATAAACTCCAGGTGGCAGTATGCACCTGTTCAGTTTGTTTTCCAACTCAGTAAAATAATAAACTCCAGGTGGCAGTATGCACCTGTTTAGTTTGTTTTCCAACTCAGTAAAATAATAAACTCCAGGTGGCAGTATGCACCCGTTCAGTTTGTTTTCCAACTCAGTAAAACGATAAACTCCAGGTGGCAGTATGCACCTGTTCAGTCTGTTTTACAACTCAGTAAAATAATAAACTCCAGGTGGCAGTATGCACCTGTTCAGTTTGTTTTCCAACTAATAGTAAAACGAGAAACTTCAGGTGGCAGTATGCACCTGTTCAGTTTGTTTTCCAACTCAGTAAAATAATAAACTCCAGGTGGCAGTATGCACCCGTTCAGTTTGTTTTCCAACTCAGTAAAATAATAAACTCCAGGTGGCAGTATGCACCTGTTTAGTTTGTTTTCCAACTCAGTAAAATAATAAACTCCAGGTGGCAGTATGCACCCGTTCAGTTTGTTTTCCAACTCAGTAAAATAATAAACTCCAGGCGGCAGTATGCACCCATTCAGTTTGTTTTCCAACTCAGTAAAATAATAAACTCCAGGTGGCAGTATGCACCTGTTCAGTTTTTTTCCAACTAATAGTAAAACGAGAAACTTCAGGTGGCAGTATGCACCTGTTCAGTTTGTTTTCCAACTCAGTAAAATAATAAACTCCAGGTGGCAGTATGCACCCGTTCAGTTTGTTTTCCAACTAATAGTAAAACGAGAAACTCCAGGTGGCAGAATGCACCTGTTCAGTTTGTTTTCCAACTCAGTAAAATAATAAACTCCAGGTGGCAGTATGCACCCGTTCAGTTTGTTTTCCAACTAATAGTAAAACGAGAAACTCCAGGTGGCAGTATGCACCTGTTCAGTTTGTTTTCCAACTCAGAGTAAAATAAGAAACTTCAGGTGGCAGTATGCACCCGTTCAGTTTGTTTTCCAACTCAGTAAAATAATAAACTCCAGGTGGCAGTATGCACCCGTTCAGTTTGTTTTCCAACTCAGTAAAATAAGAAACTTCATGTGGCAGTATGCACCTGTTCAGTTTGTTTTCCAACTCAGTAAAATAATAAACTCCAGGTGGCAGTATGCACCTGTTCAGTTTGTTTTCCAACTCAGTAAAATAATAAACTCCAGGTGGCAGTATGCACCTGTTTAGTTTGTTTTCCAACTCAATAAATAATAAACTCCAGGTGGCAGTATGCACCCGTTTCAGTTTGTTTTCCAACTCAGTAAAATAATAAACTCCAGGTGGCAGTATGCACCCGTTCAGTTTGTTTTCCAACTCAGTAAAACGATAAACTCCAGGTGGCACTATGCACCTGTTCAGTTTGTTTTCCAACTAATAGTAAAACGAGAAACTTCAGGTGGCAGTATGCACCCGTTTCAGTTTGTTTTCCAACTCAGAGTAAAATAAGAAACTCCAGGTGGCAGTATGCAGCTGTTCAGTTTGTTTTCCCACTCATAGTAAAATAAGAAACTCCAGGTGGCAGTATGCACCTGTTCAGTTTGTTTTCCAACTAATAGTAAAACGAGAAACTTCAGGTGGCAGTATGCACCCGTTCAGTTTGTTTTCCAACTAATAGTAAAACAAGAAACTCCAGGTGGCAGTATGCACCTGTTTAGTTTGTTTTCCAACTCAATAAATAATAAACTCCAGGTGGCAGTATGCACCCGTTTCAGTTTGTTTTCCAACTCAGTAAAATAATAAACTCCAGGTGGCAGTATGCACCTGTTCAGTTTGTTTTCCAACTCAGTAAAATAATAAACTCCAGGTGGCAGTATGCACCTGTTCAGTTTGTTTTCCAACTCAGTAAAATAATAAACTCCAGGTGGCAGTATGCACGCGTTCAGTTTCTTTTTCAACTAATAGTAAAACGATAAACTCCAGGTGGCAGTATGCACCTGTTCAGTCTGTTTTCCAACTCAGTAAAATAATAAACTCCAGGTGGTAGTATGCACCTGTTCAGTTTTTTTTCCAACTAATAGTAAAACGAGAAACTTCAGGTGGCAGTATGCACCTGTTCAGTTTGTTTTCCAACTCAGTAAAATAATAAACTCCAGGTGGCAGTATGCACCTGTTCAGTTTGTTTTCCAACTAATAGTAAAACGAGAAACTCCAGGTGGCAGAATGCACCTGTTCAGTTTGTTTTCCAACTCAGTAAAATAATAAACTCCAGGTGGCAGTATGCACCCGTTCAGTTTGTTTTCCAACTAATAGTAAAACGAGAAACTCCAGGTGGCAGTATGCACCTGTTCAGTTTGTTTTCCAACTCAGAGTAAAATAAGAAACTTCAGGTGGCAGTATGCACCCGTTCAGTTTGTTTTCCAACTAATAGTAAAACGAGAAACTCCAGGTGGCAGTATGCACCTGTTCAGTTTGTTTTCCAACTCAGAGTAAAATAAGAAACTTCAGGTGGCAGTATGCACCCGTTCAGTTTGTTTTCCAACTCAGTAAAATAATAAACTCCAGGTGGCAGTATGCACCCGTTCAGTTTGTTTTCCAACTCAGTAAAATAAGAAACTTCATGTGGCAGTATGCACTTGTTTAGTTTGTTTTCCAACTCAATAAATAATAAACTCCAGGTGGCAGTATGCACCTGTTTAGTTTGTTTTCCAACTCAGTAAAATAATAAACTCCAGGTGGCAGTATGCACCTGTTCAGTTTGTTTTCCAACTCAGTAAAATAATAAACTCCAGGTGGCAGTATGCACCTGTTCAGTTTGTTTTCCAACTCAGTAAAATAATAAACTCCAGGTGGCAGTATGCACCTGTTTAGTTTGTTTTCCAACTCAGTAAAATAATAAACTCCAGGTGGCAGTATGCACCCGTTCAGTTTGTTTTCCAACTCAGTAAAACGATAAACTCCAGGTGGCAGTATGCACCTGTTCAGTCTGTTTTACAACTCAGTAAAATAATAAACTCCAGGTGGCAGTATGCACCTGTTCAGTTTGTTTTCCAACTAATAGTAAAACGAGAAACTTCAGGTGGCAGTATGCACCTGTTCAGTTTGTTTTCCAACTCAGTAAAATAATAAACTCCAGGTGGCAGTATGCACCCGTTCAGTTTGTTTTCCAACTCAGTAAAATAATAAACTCCAGGTGGCAGTATGCACCTGTTTAGTTTGTTTTCCAACTCAGTAAAATAATAAACTCCAGGTGGCAGTATGCACCCGTTCAGTTTGTTTTCCAACTCAGTAAAATAATAAACTCCAGGCGGCAGTATGCACCCATTCAGTTTGTTTTCCAACTCAGTAAAATAATAAACTCCAGGTGGCAGTATGCACCCGTTTCAGTTTGTTTTCCAACTCAGTAAAATAAGAAACTTCAGGTGGCAGTATGCACCTGTTCAGTTTGTTTTCCAACTAATAGTAAAATAATAAACTCCAGGTGGCAGTATGCACCTGTTCAGTTTGTTTTCCAACTCAGTAAAATAATAAACTCCAGGTGGCAGTATGCACCTGTTCAGTTTGTTTTCCCACTCATAGTCAAATAAAAAACTTCAGCTGGCAGTATGCACCCATTCAGTTTGCTTTCCCACTCATAGTAAAATAAGAAACTTCAGGTGGCAGTATGCACCTGTTGGCGAACTCATAGAAGTAGTAAAAGAAGAAAATGAACTACTTCAAAATGGAGATAGCCTCAATGGTGCTGCCCGAGCTCTCACATTTGCTATAATGGAACAGATACAACGATGCAGTGTATGTGTTTAGAAAACCAGTCAGTATCTGGTGTGACCACCACTTGCCTCATGCAGAGTGACACATCTCCTTTGCATAGAATTGGTAAGGCTGTTGATTGTGGCCTGTGGAATGTTGTCTCACTCCTCTTCAACGGCTGTGTGAAGCTGGTGGATATTGTTGGGAACTGGAACACGCTTTCGTACACATCGATCCAGAGCATCCCACACATGCTCAATTGATGATATGTCTGGTGAGTATGCAGCCCATGGACAAACTGGGACATTTCAGCTTCCTGGAATTGTGTACAGATCCTAGCGACATGGGTCCATGCATTATCATGCTGAAACATGAGGTGACGGCGGCGGATGAATGGCACGACAATGGGCCTCAGTATCTATTCACGGTATCTCTGTGAATTCAAATTGCCATCGTGTTCATTATCCGTAGCTTATGCCTGTCCATACCATAACCCCACCACAATCATAGAGCACTCTGTTCACAACGTTGACATCATCAAACCGCTCGCCCACACGACATCATCTGCCTGGTACAGTTGAAACCGGGATTTATCCGTGTAGAGCACACTTCTCCAGCATGCCAGTCACCATTGAAGGTGAGCATTTGCCCACTGAAGTCGGTTACGACACGGAACTGCAGTCAGGTCAAGACCCTGGTGAGGACAACGAGCGTGCAGTCGAGCTTCCCATACACGGTTTTTGACAGTTTCTGCAGAAATTATTTGGTTGTGAAAACCAACAGTTTCAGCAGCTGTCTGGGTGCCTGGTCTCAGATGATCCCGCAGGTGAAAAAGCCAGATGTGGAGTTCCCAGGGTTTCTTGGTTACACGTAGTCTGCGATTGTAATGCCGGTTGGACGTACTACCAAATTCTCTGAAACAATGTTTGAGGTGACTTATGATAGAGAAATTAACATTAATTTCCCTGGCAACAGCTCTGGTGTACATTCCTGCAGGCACCATGCCAATTAAACACCCTCCAAACTTGAGACATCGAGTGGCGAAGTGGTCTAAAGTACTGCATCGCAGTGCTTGAGGTGTCACTACAGACCTGGGTTCGATCCCAGGCTGTGTTACAACCAGCTGTGACCGGGAGTCCCATGGGCCATGCACAATTGGGTTGGGTTAAGGGAGGGTTGGCCAGGGGGGCATTACTTGGCTCATCACGCTCTAGCGACTCCTTGTGGTGGCCCGGACTCCTGCAGGCTGACTTCAGTCATCAGTTGAACGGTGTTTCCGTTCAGTTGGCGGATGTAAAGAAGCATGGTTTGGGGGATCATGTTTCGGACGATGCATGACTCAACCTCCGCCTCTCCTGAGCCCGTAGGGATAGTTGCAGCAATGACACAATATTGTAATTGGGGAGAAAAAGGAGGTTAAAAAAATAAAAACTTGTGGCATTGTGTTGTGTGACAAAACTGCACATTGGTCTTTTATTATCCCCAGCACAAGGTGCAACTGTGTAATGATCATGCTGTTTAATCAGATTCTTGATATGACACACCTGTCTAGTGGATGGATTATTTTGGCAAAGGTGTAAAAGGGGTTTAAACAAATTTGTGCACGGAATGTTAGACAAATAAGCTTTTTGTGCAAGTGGATTATTTTTGGAATAATTTCAGCTCATGAAACATGGGATCGACACTTTACATATTGCGTTTATATTTTTGTTCAGTATAGTAAAGGAGAAAACCGACATCTTTGCACCGTGAATGGAGGATGTTTTATGTACGAGCTGGTCGCGGGGGACGCGATGTATAACCCACTGCGCAGGCTGAGTTGGGACGTCCGAGGTCAAACAACGTCAGGAATAATAGCGCCCTTTGGTCGTATCTTGGGGCTGGTTGTTGGCTGAGTAAGCTAGTCTACAGTTGGTCGTGAATCAGCTGCCTGAAGTGTACCTCATCATTCGCCTACATCCAGTATGGAAATGACATATTTCATGTTTCACCTCAATGGCGGATGAGCTGCAGAAGCTGGTCAAACCCTCCTCAGATGCATCCTAAATTATGGTATTATTTCTAAGCTAGTTAGACTGAAATGCTGTGAGAAGGATCACCCGTCTAGCCTATTTATAGGCCAACAACTACTGTATGTGTGGAGTCATTATGGAACTCTGCTGTAGAGACACTGGTTGGCCACTGGGCTGTGCTAGTGTACAGGCAATATGTGGAGGATGAATAAGACCAAAATATCTATGAGCCGCACACACACAGGAACACACATTCAGGGCTCTCTTTGGCTCAGGACTGTGTGTTTGTCACAGCAGTGATGTTGAGCTAGAGCAGGGTTCTCTCCCTAACGGTGTCTTTAATGTTGGCTGCTCTTATAGCCCTGCACCCACATCATGGCCCACATAACTCACTCTGTATCCAAAAAACGCTTAACAGGGACATGACTTAGAGACACTGAAACCCAAGGGAGAAAGAGGGGAGGAGGGGTGGAAAGGGAAGGGAGAGATAGGGAGAGGGAGAGGGGATTAAATACTGAATCCATTGATGTAGCATTAAAGGTCCAACGCAGCCATTTTTATCTCAATATCAAATCATTTCTGGGTAACAATTAAGTACCTCACTGTGATTGATTTAAAATTAAATTGTCAAAATAGCTTCTTAGCAAAGGGCAATTTCTCAAGCAAGAATTTTGCTAGCACTGTCTGGGAATGGTCTGAGTGGGTAGGGGAAAACAAAAAAATAGTTGTTATTGGCAGAGAAGTTTGGAACTCTCTTTATATTGGTCGATTAAACCTCCATCCCAACCAGGTCATACACTAAAGGGGCATTATTGTCATTTTCACAATTTCACAGTATTATTCCAACCTCATATTGTGACCTGGCCAGTTTACTAGGAACACTCAACTAGTATGGATTGGACGCTCCTTTGCATCCAGAACAGACTGAATTATTCAGGGGAACGGATTCTACAGGGTGTCGGAAACTTTCGTTGCTCAATTGGTATCAAGGGACATAACGTGTGCCAGGAAAACATTCCCCATGCCACGGCCCCCCCTTGGGTTGTGCTGTGAGGGAGATCTTTGTGGGCTATACTCAGCCTTGTCTCAGGATGGTAAGTTGGTGGTTGAAGTTATCCCTCTAGTCATGTGGCGGCTGTACGTTGGCAAAGTGGGTGGGGTTATATCCTGCCTGTTTTGCCTTGTCCGGGGGTATCGTCGGACGGGGCCACAGTGTCTCCTTACCCCTCCTGTTTCAGCCTCCAGTATTTATGCTGCAGTAGTTTATGTGTCGGGGGCTAGTGTCATGTTTGTCATTTATTATCATGTCTTGTCCCTGTGCTCCCCATGCTATTCGTTTCCCTCTGCTGGTCTTATTTGGTTCTTTCCCTCCTTCTATCCCTCTCTCTCCCCCTCCCTCTCTCACTCTCTCGCTCTCTCTTCTCTCTATCGTTCCGTTCCTGCTCCCAGCTGTTCCTATTCCCCTAATCATCATTTAGTCTTCCCACACCTGTTC
Organism: Oncorhynchus gorbuscha; assembly: GCF_021184085.1. Classification (NCBI taxonomy): domain Eukaryota; kingdom Metazoa; phylum Chordata; class Actinopteri; order Salmoniformes; family Salmonidae; genus Oncorhynchus; species Oncorhynchus gorbuscha. The sequence goes on from NW_025745140.1 coordinate 10,028, forward strand.
CCGATCCTTTCCCCCTGATTAGAGTCCCTATTTATTCCTTTGTGATCCGTTCCTGTCCCGTCGGTTCCTTGTATTGTATTCACCATGCTGTGATTGCGTTTCGCCCTGTCCTGTCGTGTTTTTGCCGTGATTGTGTATCGCCCTGTCCTGTCGTGTTTTTGCCTTCATCAGATGCTGCGTGTGAGCAGGTGTCTCTGTCGACTACGGCCTGCGCCTACCCGAAGCGACCTGCAGTCTGTGGCCGCTTCTCCAGTTGTTTCCCCTCTACAAGTCTAGAGGATTTCTGTTATTCCGTTTTGGACTTAAATAAACTCTGTTTCTGTTAAGTCGCTTTTGGGTCCTCTTTCACCTGCATGACAGAAGGAACCGACCAAGGAATGGACCCAGCGACTTCAGACGCTCGTTACACTGCCGTCGAGATCCAAGGAGCCATGCTCGGCAGACACGAGCAGGAATTGTCCGCTGCTCGCCATGCCGTGGAGAACCTGGCCGCTCAGGTTTCCGACCTCTCTGGACAGTTCCAGAGTCTACGTCTCGTGCCACCTGTTACTTCCTGGCCTGCCGAGCCTCCAGAACCTAGGGTTAATAACCCACCTTGCTACTCCGGGCAGCCCACTGAGTGCCGCTCCTTTCTCACGCAGTGTGAGATTGTGTTCTCTCTCCAACCCCACACATACTCTAGAGAGAGAGCTCGGGTTGCTTACGTCATTTCACTCCTTACTGGCCGGGCTCGAGAATGGGGCACAGCTATCTGGGAGGCAAGGGCTGATTGCTCTAACAAATTCCAGAACTTTAAAGAGGAGATGATTCGGGTTTTTGACCGTTCAGTTTTTGGTGGGGAGGCTTCTAGGGCCCTGGCTTCCTTATGCCAAGGTGAACGGTCCATAACGGATTATTCCATTGAGTTTCGCACTCTTGCTGCCTCTAGTGAGTGGAACGAGCCGGCGCTGCTCGCTCGTTTTCTGGAGGGACTCCACGCAGTGGTTAAGGATGAGATTCTCTCCCGGGAGGTTCCTTCAGATGTGGACTCTTTGATTGCTCTCGCCATCCGCATAGAACGACGGGTAGATCTTCGTCACCGGGCTCGTGGAAGAGAGCTCGCATCAACGGTGTTTCCCTGCTCCGCATCGCAACCATCTCCTCCTCTGGCTTTGAGACTGAGCCCATGCAGCTGGGAGGGATTCGCATCTCGAATAAGGAGAGGGAACGGAGGATCACCAACCGCCTGTGCCTCTATTGTGGAGTTGCTGGACATTTTGTTAATTCATGTCCAGTAAGAGGCCAGAGCCCATCAGTAAGCGGAGGGCTACTGGTGAGCGCTACTACTCAGGTCCCTTCATCTAGATCTTGTACTACTATGTCGGTCCATCTACGCTGGACCGGTTCGGGTGCTACATGCAGTGCTTTGATTGACTCTGGGGCTGAGGGTTGTTTCATGGACGAAGCATGGGCTCGGAAACATAACATTCCTTTCAGACCGTTAGACAGGCCTACGCCCATGTTTGCCTTAGATGGTAGTCATCTTCCCAGTATCAAATTTGAGACACTACCTTTAACTCTCACAGTATCTGGTAACCACAGTGAGACTATTTCTTTTTTGATTTTCCGTTCACCGTTTACACCTGTTGTTTTGGGTCATCCCTGGCTTGTATGTCATAATCCTTCTATTAATTGGTCTAGTAATTCTATCCTATCCTGGAACGTTTCTTGTCATGTGAAGTGTTTAATGTCTGCCATCCCTCCCATTTCTTCTGTCCCTACTTCTCAGGAGGAACCTGGCGATTTGACAGGAGTGCCGGAGGAATATCATGATCTGCGCACGGTCTTCAGTCGGTCCCGAGCCAACTCCCTTCCTCCTCACCGGTCGTATGATTGTAGTATTGATCTCCTTCCGGGGACCACTCCTCCTCGAGGTAGACTATACTCTCTGTCGGCCCCCGAACGTAAGGCTCTCGAGGATTATTTGTCTGTGTCTCTTGACGCCGGTACCATAGTGCCTTCTTCTTCTCCGGCCGGGGCGGGGTTCTTTTTTGTTAAAAAGAAGGACGGTACTCTGCGCCCCTGCGTGGATTATCGAGGGCTGAATGACATAACGGTTAAGAATCGTTATCCGCTTCCCCTTATGTCATCAGCCTTCGAGATTCTGCAGGGAGCCAGGTGCTTTACTAAGTTGGACCTTCGTAACGCTTACCATCTCGTGCGCATCAGAGAGGGGGACGAGTGGAAAACGGCGTTTAACACTCCGTTAGGGCATTTTGAGTACCGGGTTCTGCCGTTCGGTCTCGCCAATGCGCCAGCTGTTTTTCAGGCATTAGTTAATGATGTTCTGAGAGACATGCTGAACATTTTTGTTTTTGTCTATCTTGACGATATCCTGATTTTTTCTCCGTCACTCGAGATTCATGTTCAGCACGTTCGACGTGTTCTACAGCGCCTTTTAGAGAATTGTCTCTACGTAAAGGCTGAGAAGTGCTCTTTTCATGTCTCCTCCGTTACTTTTCTCGGTTCCGTTATTTCCGCTGAAGGCATTCAGATGGATTCCGCTAAGGTCCAAGCTGTCAGTGATTGGCCCGTTCCAAGGTCACGTGTCGAGTTGCAGCGCTTTTTAGGTTTCGCTAATTTCTATCGGCGTTTCATTCGTAATTTCGGTCAAGTTGCTGCCCCTCTCACAGCTCTTACTTCTGTCAAGACGTGTTTTAAGTGGTCCGGTTCCGCCCAGGAGCTTTTGATCTTCTAAAAGAACGTTTACGTCCGCTCCTATCCTCGTTACTCCTGACGTCACTAGACAATTCATTGTCGAGGTTGACGCTTCAGAGGTAGGCGTGGGAGCCATCCTATCCCAGCGCTTCCAGTCTGACGATAAGGTTCATCCTTGCGCTTATTTTTCTCATCGCCTGTCGCCATCTGAGCGCAACTATGATGTGGGTAACCGTGAACTGCTCGCCATCCGCTTAGCCCTAGGCGAATGGCGACAGTGGTTGGAGGGGGCGACCGTTCCTTTTGTCGTTTGGACAGACCATAAGAACCTTGAGTACATCCGTTCTGCCAAACGACTTAATGCCCGTCAAGCTCGTTGGGCGTTGTTTTTCGCTCGTTTCGAGTTTGTGATTTCTTACCGTCCGGGTAGCAAGAACACCAAGCCTGATGCCTTATCCCGTCTGTTTAGTTCTTCTGTGGCTTCTACTGATCCCGAGGGGATTCTTCCTTATGGGCGTGTTGTCGGGTTAACAGTCTGGGGAATTGAAAGACAGGTTAAGCAAGCACTCACGCACACTGCGTCGCCGCGCGCTTGTCCTAGTAACCTCCTTTTCGTTCCTGTTTCCACTCGTCTGGCTGTTCTTCAGTGGGCTCACTCTGCCAAGTTAGCTGGTCATCCCGGTGTTCGAGGCACTCTTGCGTCTATTCGCCAGCGCTTTTGGTGGCCGACTCAGGAGCGTGACACGCGCCGTTTCGTGGCTGCTTGTTCGGACTGCGCGCAGACTAAGTCGGGTAACTCTCCTCCTGCCGGTCGTCTCAGACCGCTCCCCATTCCTTCTCGACCATGGTCTCACATTGCCTTAGACTTCATTACCGGTCTGCCTTTGTCTGCGGGAAGACTGTGATTCTGACGGTTGTCGATAGGTTCTCTAAGGCGGCACATTTCATTCCCTCGCTAAACTTCCTTCCGCTAAGGAGACGGCACAAATCATTATTGAGAATGTATTCAGAATTCATGGCCTCCCGTTAGACGCCGTTTCAGACAGAGGCCCGCAATTCACGTCACAGTTTTGGAGGGAGTTCTGTCGTTTGATTGGTGCGTCCGTCAGTCTCTCTTCCGGGTTTCATCCCCAGTCTAACGGTCAAGCAGAGAGGGCCAATCAGACGATTGGTCGCATACTACGCAGCCTTTCTTTCAGAAACCCTGCGTCTTGGGCAGAACAGCTCCCCTGGGCAGAATACGCTCACAATTCGCTTCCTTCGTCTGCTACCGGGTTATCTCCGTTTCAGAGTAGTCTGGGTTACCAGCCTCCTCTGTTCTCATCCCAGCTTGCCGAGTCCAGCGTTCCCTCCGCTCAGCGTTTGTCCAACGTTGTGAGCGCACCTGGAGGAGGGTGAGGTCTGCACTTTGCCGTTACAGGGCACAGACGGTGAGAGCCGCCAATAAACGCAGGATTAAGAGTCCAAGGTATTGTTGCGGCCAGAGAGTGTGGCTTTCCACTCGCAACCTTCCTCTTACGACAGCTTCTCGTAAGTTGACTCCGCGGTTCATTGGTCCGTTCCGTGTCTCCCAGGTCGTCAATCCTGTCGCTGTGCGACTGCTTCTTCCGCGACATCTTCGTCGCGTCCATCCTGTCTTCCATGTCTCCTGTGTTAAGCCCTTTCTTCGCACCCCCGTTCGTCTTCCCTCCCCCCTCCCGTCCTTGTCGAGAGCGCACCTATTTACAAGGTACATAAGATCATGGACATGCGTTCTCGGGACGGGGTCACCAATACCTAGTGGATTGGGAGGGTTACGGTCCTGAGGAGAGGAGTTGGGTTCCGTCTCGGGACGTGCTGGACCGTTCACTCATCGATGATTTCCTCCGTTGCCGCCAGGATTCCTCCTCGAGTGCGCCAGGAGGCGCTCGGTGAGTGGGGGGTACTGTCATGTTTGTCATTTATTATCATGTCTTGTCCCTGTGCTCCCCATGCTATTCGTTTCCCTCTGCTGGTCTTATTTGGTTCTTTCCCTCCTTCTATCCCTCTCTCTCCCCCTCCCTCTCTCACTCTCTCGCTCTCTCTTCTCTCTATCGTTCCGTTCCTGCTCCCAGCTGTTCCTATTCCCCTAATCATCATTTAGTCTTCCCACACCTGTTCCCGATCCTTTCCCCTGATTAGAGTCCCTATTTATTCCTTTGTGATCCGTTCCTGTCCCGTCGGTTCCTTGTATTGTATTCACCATGCTGTGATTGCGTTTCGCCCTGTCCTGTCGTGTTTTTGCCGTGATTGTGTATCGCCCTGTCCTGTCGTGTTTTTTGCCTTCATCAGATGCTGCGTGTGAGCAGGTGTCTCTGTCGACTACGGCCTGCGCCTACCCGAAGCGACCTGCAGTCTGTGGCCGCTTCTCCAGTTGTTTCCCCTCTACAAGTCTAGAGGATTTCTGTTATTCCGTTTTGGACTTAAATAAACTCTGTTTCTGTTAAGTCGCTTTTGGGTCCTCTTTCACCTGCATGACAGCTAGGGTCAGTCTGTTATATCTGGAATATTTCTCCAGTGTCCTGTGTGAATTTAAGTATGCTCTCATTCTTTCTCTCTTTCTATTTCTTTCTCTCTCTCGGAGGACCCTAGGCCCTAGGACCAGGCCTCAGGACTACCTGGCATGATGACTCCTTGCTGTCTCCAGTCCACCTGGCTGTACTGTTGCTCCAGTTTCGACTGTTCTGCCTGCGGCTATGGAACCCTGACCTGTTCACCGGACGTGCTACCTTGTCCCAGACCTACTGTTTTCAACTCTCTAGAAACAGCAGGAGCGGCAGAGATACTCTGAATGATCGGCTATGAAAAGCCAACTGACATTTACTCCTGAGGTGCTGACCTGTTGCACCCTCGACAACCACTGTGATGATTATTATTTGACCCTGCTGGTCATCTATGAACATTTGAACATCTTGGCCATGTTCTGTTATAATCTCCACCCGGTACAGCCAAAAGAGGACTGGCCACCCCTCATAGCCTGGTTCCTCTCTAGGTTTCTTCCTAGGTTCTGGCCTTTCTAGGGAGTTTTTCCTAGCCAACGTGCTTCAACACCTGCATTGCTTGCTGTTTTGGGGTTTTGGGCTGGGTTTCTGTACAGCACTTTGTGACATCAGTTGATGTAAGAAGGGCTTTATAAATACATTTGATTGATTGATTGATACACCACCGCCACCAGCTTGTACCAGGCAGGATGGGTCCATTCGACAAATACTGTTTACTCCAAATCCTGACACTGCCATCAGCATGGCAGAACAGAAAGCGGGATTCGTCGGACCAGGCAATGTTTTTTCACTCCTCAATTCAACTCAATTCTCAATCCAGAATTATTGATTACATGCCCACTGGAGCCTCTACTTGTTTTTTTCCTGATGTGTGGTCATCTGCTGCAATAGCCGTTCCATAACATGGATCGACGAGTTGTGCGTTCCAAAATGCCGTTCTGCACACCACTGTTGTACTGTTCCGCTACTTGTCTGTTTGTGGCCCGCCTGTTAGCTTGCACAATACTTGCCATTCTTCTTTGACCTCTCTCATCAACATGCTATTTTCGCCCCCACAGGACTACATCTGGCTGGACATGTTTTGTTTGTCGCACCATTATTGCTAAACCCTAGACACTGTCATGCATGAAAAGTCCAGAAGGGCAGCCATATCTAAGATACTGGATCCTGCTCGCCAGGCACCGAAGATCATACCACACTCAGTGGCTTAGTTAACTTGTTCTGCCCATTACTGTTATATACAGTTGAAGTTGGAAGCTTACATACACTAGGTTGGAGTCATTCAAACTAGTTTTTCTACCACTCCACAAATTTCTTGTTAATAAAGTATAGTTTTGGCAAGTCGGTTAGGACATCTAATTTGTGCATGACACACGTAATTTTTCCAACAATTGTTTACAGACAGATGATTCCACTTATAATTCACTATTTCACATTTCCAGTGGATCAGAAGTTTACATACCCTAGTTGACTGTGCCTTTAAACAGCTTGGAAAATTCCAGAAAATGATGTCATGGCTTTAGAAGATTCTGACAGGCTAATTGACATAATTTGAGTCCATTGGAGGTGTACCAGTGGATGTATTTCAAGGCCTACCTTCAAACTCAGTGCCTCTTTGCTTGACGACATTGGAAAATCAAAAGAAATCAGCCAAGACCTCAGAAAAGAAATTGTAGACCTCCACAAGTCTGAATAATTCTTAGGAGCAATCTCCAAATGCCTGAAAGTACCGCGTTCATCTGTACAAACAATAGTACGGAAGTATAAACACCATGGGACCATGCAACCGTCATACCGTTCAGGAAGGAGACGCGTTCCTAGAGATGAACGTACTTTGGTACGTTCACAGAACAACAGCAAAGGCCCTTGTGAAGATTCTGCTTTATATAGCCACGGCCACAATCCATTTTTGTGAACAGTGTGATGTACCTAATAAACTAGCCAGTGAGTGAATATATAAAACAGGACAATCATGTGTTTTACTGCACTGGGTCTTTAAAGAATTTAAAGCCAGCAGAAAATAGACAGAATAGACATTTTATCTGTTATGTGTGAGTTCTTCATGCTAGTTCTGACATGCACAACACAGACCGACCGACCGACCGACCGACCGACCGACCGACCATGTCCGAACTGCATACTGTGTACTAATTGTGCTATATACTATTTAGCATGTACTGTTTAATAAAAATGTATGCAGTATGCCAAGTCGGCAGTAACATATGACTTTTGGTGCATTATAGACAAATGGGAACTCAGAGCTCAGACTGAAGAAAATGGAGGCCGCCTCGAGCAAGCCTATCAGTTGTAGGAACGTTTGTATTTTCACCAATGCCTTACAACTGAAATTGTTGCAGAAGAAGAATGCTGTCCATGCCATGAGGGGTTTTTATTGTATTTTTATTTCACCTTTATATAACCAGGTAGGCTAGTTGAGAACAAGTTCTCATTTGCAACTGCGACCTGGCCAAGATAAAGTATAGCAGTGTGAACAGACAACACAGAGTTACACATGGAGTAAACAATTAACAAGTCAATAACACAGTAGGAAAAAAAAGAAAGAGTCTATATACATTGTGTGCAAAAGGCATGAGGAGGTAGGTGAATAATTACAATTTTGCAGATTAACACTGGAGTGAAAAATGATCAGATTGTCATGTACAGGTAGAGATATTGGTGTGCAAAAAAGCAGAAAAGTAAATAAATATAAACAGTATGGGGATGAGGTAGGTAAAATTGGGTGGGCTATTTACCGATAGACTATGTACAGCTGCAGCGATCGGTTAGCTGCTCAGATAGCAGATGTTTGAAGTTGGTGAGGGAGATAAAAGTCTCCAACTTCAGCGATTTTGCAATTCGTTCCAGTCACAGGCAGCAGAGAACTGGAACGAGAGGCAGCCAAATGAGGTGTTGGCTTTAGGGATGATCAGTGAGATACACCTGCTGGAGCGCGTGCTACGGGTGGGTGTTGCCATCGTGACCAGTGAACTGAGATAAGGCGGAGCTTTACCTAGCATGGACTTGTAGATGACCTGGAGCCAGTGGGTCTGGCGCCGAATATGTAGCCAGGGCCACCCGAAAAGAGCATACAGGTCGCAGTGGTGGGTGGTATAAGGTGCTTTAGTAACAAAACGGATGGCACTGTGATAAACTGCATCCAGTTTGCTGTTGGAAGCTATTTTGTAGATGACATCGCGGAAGTCGAGGATCGGTAGGATAGTCAGTTACTAGGGTAAATTTGGCGGCGTGAGTGAAGGAGGCTTTGTTGCGGAATAGAAAGCCGACTCTAGATTTGATTTTAGATTGGAGATGCTTGATATGAGTCTGGAAGGAGAGTTTACAGTCTACCCAGACACCTAGGTACTTATAGATGTCCACATATTCTAGGTCGGAACCATCCAGGGTGGTGATGCTAGTCGGGCGTGCGGGTGCAGGCAGCGAACGGTTGAAAAGCATGCATTTGGTTTTACTAGCGTTTAAGAGCAGTTGGAGGCCATGGAAGGAGTGCTGTATGGCATTGAAGCTTGTTTGGAGGTTAGATAGCAAGGACGGGCCGGAAGTATACAGAATGGTGTCGTCTGCGTAGAGGTGGATCAGGGAATCGCCCGCAGCAAGAGCAACATCATTGATATATACAGAGAAAAGAGTCGGCCCGAGAATTGAACCCTGTGACTGCCAGAGGACCGGACATCAGGCCCTCCGATTTGACACACTGAACTCTGTTTGCAAAGTAGTTGGTGAACCAGGCAAGGCAGTCATTAGAAAAACCGAGGCTACTGAGTCTGCCGATAAGAATATGGTGATTGACAAGAGTCGAAAGCCTTGGCAAGGTCGATGAAGACGGCTGCACAGTACTGTCTTTTATCGATGGGTTATACAGGCCCTCATGGTGTGAGAGTTCAGAGTAATGACAATTAAGGTGACCTTTGGCGTGATGTAAAGTTGCTCTTTTCTTTGTTCAAGGTAAGATGAGCCAGTCACTGAGGTAAGGAAGGATCTTGATCCCCTCTAGCTGGAGGAAGCTCAGGGCTGCACTCAAGGATCTTGGAGCCAGGGAGCCGAATCACAGGAAACGTCTGTGTTCACGTAACACAGGAATGTGAAAGTAAGCATTCTTTAAGTCCAGGGACGTGAACCATTCCCCTGTGGCTACGGTCAACCATCCGCAAAATGTGGAAGGGGAGAACTTTTAGGAAAACATTGAACCGTTTTAAATTCAGAACTGGACGGAAGCCTCTGTCTTTCTTGGAACCAGGAAATAGTAAAATCTGTTATGATGCTTTTAATCTTGTGACCGCACTATTCTCCAGGAGAGATGTAATATTCTGGTTGAGGGTGTAAGCTTTCAGGAGGGCTGTGGTCATTCTGACCCCTGAGAATGATGGGGGTCAGCGTCGGAACAGCAGCCTGTACCCTTGAAAGAGTCACGACTACCCATGGGTCTGAGGAGTGAGATGCCCAGTAGGTCAGCTGCTGCTGTTTGGTAAACTGGCCGAATCACGCCATAGCTTCTACCCCTACGAGTGTTTGTGGCTGCGTCACCACCTGGGTCTGGCAAGCACCTGCGTTATGCAGATGTCCAGGTCTGTGTGCACTGGTTGGAGCATCTTTTTCTTTTCTAGCATGAGCAGTGAGAGAGAATTCCCAATACGGGCCATGTGGGCTGCTGTGTCGTAGACCCATGACAGTAGTTAATCAGTGGACCTGCACTGAGGTCTGGGGCAGCGGACGTCATACTTCAGGACTTCATCTGGGGAGATCATCAGCTATGCTATGCATTCATCCACCTTAGGCATATAATAGAGCCCATGTTGTTTTGCGTCACTCATGGCAGATGGAGTCTAACTATCCTTGCTGTGGTGGACAAGAGCACGCCGGTCTGCCAAGCATCTTTGAAGCCCCGTAAGAAAAGCTGGTGAAGGTGGCACACCTTCAGGGGCTGTGGCTTGAGGGTAATTAAGCTCTAGCCGAGCTAAGGCCGCATGCAGGACAGCATGTAGTGAGGCAGAGCTTTCTTCTGACTGTGATCCGAGCCTTGGATTGACTCCTCTGCCCATTCTCAGCGTTGATGTTGAATGGGTCCACAATACTAGTTGGCAGTTCCCTAGCCATGTTGGCTGAGTCCTCATCCTGTTCAATAAAGGCCGCCATCGGTTTCATGACTTTTCCCTATTTTGGTGGCCCTGGAAAGGGTCCTGGTGAACAATGCCAGACGCTGGTAAATTATCTGTGGAAACCAGGCCCTCAACTCTGGCTGGCCATGCTTCACTCCTCCACAGGCAGGATGGCACAAATAATGCAGGGGTAAGAGAGGGCCTTTCACAGGTGACCAATGCCTAGGAAGGTCGGGCACAGGTCATGCCCATCTTCCATCTTCCACTTGTAGTTCAGCTCCACAAGAGGAGCAGCCATGCACAGCATCATGGTGATGTTTTGTTCTCACAGCACTTTTAATTCTATCACACTAACTGTATATTTTTTTTATTCCATATTTGTTTCATTTGGAGCTGCGAGAACAACAAAATAATTATTCAGAAACATAATATGTACCAGTATGTAATATGCTGTTCATTTATCTAAATGTTGATTATACGATCTGTTTGTTCTATTGATGTTTGATCTGAGTTTGATTGGTTATATGTAGGAATTCCTATAGGGGCACACTTGGCTTCCCAGCTCACCCATTACAAGTGATTGAAGCCGAATCTACATCTCCATGTGATTTATCTATGTATTTATACCCTTTCGGGTATGAATGCAATTTCTAATGTATTTGTTCATGTCAGAATGTTACAGATGTTACTGTGTATTATTTAGTCAGCAGCAAAGATGTTTACAACAGAACATTTGTATGGTTAGACCACTTTGAAATTAGCTGTTTTGCTAGCGAGCTTTCTAGAAAGTTGCTCACTTGCATGAGGTGACTATAAATATGGAAGTATAGACTAGCCAAATTGTTTACCCTGAGCATAACCCCAAAACTAAGGACTTATTAGCCAGCTCTACTTTCTTGTTTATGATTTGTTGTCATGGAGGACTGATTGGGCTCATTGATTCGAAAATAAACTCAAATAAAGTCTGGCGATACGTTACAGCCTTATTCTAAAATGTATTACATTTTTTTTAAATCTACACACAATACCCCATAATGACAAAGCAAAAACAAGTCTTTAGAAATGTTTGCTAATTTATGTATATATATATATTTTTAATCACATTTACATAAGTAAACCCTTTACTCAGTACTTTGTTGAGCACCTTAGGGCAGCGATTACAGCATTGAGTCTACAAGCTTTGGCCACCTGTATTCGGGAAGTTACTCCCATTCTTCTCTGCAGATCCTCTCAGGCTCTGTCAGTAGTAGGAGAGCGTTGCTACACAGCTATTTTCAGGTCTCCCCAAAGATGTTCAATCGGGTTCAATCCTGGGCTCTGGCTGGGCCACTCAAGGACATTCAGAGACTTGTCACGAAGCCACTCCTGCATTGTCTTGGCTCTGTGCTTAGGCTCGTTGTCCTGTTGGAAGGTGAACGTTCGCCCCAGTCTGAGATCCTGAGTGCTCTGGAGCCGGTTTTCATCAAGGATTCTCTGCACTTTGCTTTTTTCTCATGTGCTGAGAGTCCTTTAGGTGCCTCTTGACAAACTCCAAGCCAGACGTCCATCTGGAAGGTTCTCCCATCTCCACAGAAGAACTCTGCAACTCTGTCAGAGTGACCATCAGGTTCTTGGTCACCTTCCTGACCTAGGCCCTTCTCCCCCGATTGCTCATTTTGGCCAGGTGGCCAGCTCTAGGAAGAGTCTTGATGATTCCAAACTTCTTCCATTTTACTGTGTTCTTGGGGACCTTCAATGCTGGGTGGGTGGGTGATATACAATTTTCTAGCTCTGAGTCTGTACTTTTATCCAATGTATAAAACAACATTTCAAGTTTTGCTACGTAAGACCACCAAGTACTTCTGGACATCAGATTGACAGTCACTAACCTCGATTTCAACTTTATCATACCAGACCGCATTCCTTTGCTTCATGGGCTACCAAAACGCTATAGGCGTAGATACGGTAGATGAGCCAGCATCCTGGTGAGACTGAGGCGAAGAGAAAATTGACCGGCACTCCCCTCTGTTCTGTTGGCAAACGTCCAGTCACTCGAGAATAAGATGGATGAGCTTAGTTTGAAAGTCTCCTATCAGAGAGACTTGAAAATCTACAATATTATGTGCCCAGCAGAGACGTGACTGGATGACTCCATATACGTAGAACTCAGTTGTTTCTCAATGCAGGGACACGATCGGACAAAACCGTCCTCGGGCAAGTCCAAAGGAGGATGGGTGTGACTTTTCATAAACAACAACTTCCAGTGTGAAGGAAATCTCAAGCTTTTGCTCAACTTATATAGAATAGCTCGTGGTAAGCTGCAGACCATTTTATCTAACAAAAGAGTTCTCATCTGTAATTATCATGGCTGTCTACATCACCCGCACAGTCGTAAAGATGGCCTGATAGTGCCTCTTCCCCCACAGGAGGCTGAAAATATTTTGCATGAGCCCTGTGATCCAGAGGCTTTTATCTATCAAGAGTTCTCATCTGTTATTATCACAGATGTCTACATCAGGGGTTCCCAACCTTGGGGGTGCACCCCTCAAAGGGGGCTCCAATGTTTTATGTCGGGGGCGGGGGACCTTCCTTGAACAAACATATTTACATTTTTATACTGATCTAAAACTATCCATATAGTCATGATGACTTAGGCTAGAAACAAAAGCAGTAAAATGTCACATTTTTCAACTGTTAAAAAGGGGGCCCTGGGAAAAAATGGAGACTGACGCATAGAGACTTAAAACTGTTCTACCACACTTTGACCAACACTTCCTGCATCACTCTGGGCACTAACACTCTATACCACTTGTATTCTACCCACAGAAATGCATACAAGATCCTCCCTTGTCCTCCTTTTGGCAAATCTGACCACAACTGTATTCTCCTGCTTCTTCTTTACAAACAAAAGCTCAAAATGACTTTCCAGTGTCTTGCTCAATATGGAAGTGGTCTGATGAAGCAGACGCAAGGCTACAATGCTATTTTGCTAGTACAGACTGGGATATGTACCTGGATTCCATCCAACAGCATTGAAGAGTTTAACACATCTGTCACGGGATTCGTCAATATGTACCTACTATCTCAGCATTTAACAACATAGTCCCCTCTAAGCTCATCACCAAGCTGGGGACCCTGGAATTGAATATCTCCTTCGGCAACTGAATCCTGGACTTCCTGATGGGCAGGCGACAGGCGGTGAGGGTAGGCAACAACACCTCCCCCACGCTGACCCTCAACATGTGGGCCCCTCAGGGATGTTTTCTTAGTCCCTCCTGTACTCCCTGTTCAACCACAACTGTACACGACTCCAACACCATCATTAAGTTTGCTGATAACACGATGGTGGTAGGCCTGATCACCGACGGCAATGAAACAGCCTACAGGGAGGAGGTCAAAGACTTTTCAGTGTGGTACCAGGATAATAACTTCTCCCTCAATGTCTGTGAGACAAAGGAGGGCATGTCAGTGCCTCTTTCCACTTAGGAAGCTGAAAAGATTTGGCATGGGCCCTCAGATCCTCAAAAAGTTCTACAACTGATCCATCGAGAGCATCTTGACGGGCTGTATTACCGCTTGATATGGCAAATGCACCACCCTTGAAGACAAAGCGCTGCAGAAGGTGGTGTGGACAGCCCAGTACATCACTGTGGGTCGAACTCCCTGCCATCCAGGATCTCTATATCAGGTGGTGTCAGAGAAAGGCCCAAAAGATTGCAACCCAAGCCATACTGTTCACTCTGCCACCATCCGGCAAATGGTACCAGAGCATCGGCTCTCGGAACAACAGGCTCCTAGACAGTTTCTACACTCTACCCATAAGACTGATCGATAGTTAATTAAATGGTTACTCTGAGTATCTGCACTAACCCTATCTTGAACTGACTCTATGCACACTCACAAAACTATATATGCACACTATATACACACTCACCCAAAACCCACACACATTCACATACACTACATACACACGCACACACATAACACACACACACATAACGACACAACACAAACACATGCACACGTACGCACGCATTCATACACACAGAAACACACACACACACTTTTACACTCATCATATGCTGCTGCTACTCTGTCCTTTATTTTACTCTTATTATTATCTATCCTAAAGCCCAGTTGCTTCAAGTACCTACAGTTGAAGTCGGAAGTTTACATACACCTTTGCCAAATACATTTAAACTCAGTTTTTCACAATTCCTGACATTTAATCCCAGTAAAAAGTCACTGTCTTTGGTCAGTTAGGATTACCACTTTATTTTAAGAATGTGAAATGTCAGAATAATAGTAGAGAGAATGATTTATTTCAGTTTTATTTCTTTCATCACATTCCCAGTGGGTCAGCAGTTTACATACAATCAAATAGTATTTGGTAGCATTGCCTTTAAATTGCTTGACTTGGGTTAAACGTTTCGGGTAACCTTCCACAAGCTTCCCACAATAAGGTGGGTGAATATTGGCCCACTCCTCCTGACAGAGCTGGTGTAACTGAGTCAGGTTTGTAGGCCTCCTTGCTCGCACGCACTTTTTTAGTTCTGCCCACAAATTTTCTATGGGATTTAGGTTGGGGCTTTGTGATGGCCAATCCAATACCTTGACTTTGTTGTCCATAAGCCATTTTTCCAGAACTTTAGAAGTATGCTTGGAGTCATTGTCCATTGGGAAGACCCATTTGAGACCAAGCTTTAACTTCCTGACTAATGTCTTGAGATGTTGCTTCAATATATCCACATAATTTTCCTCCCTCATGACGCCATCTATTTTGTGAAGTGCACCAGTCCCTCCTGCAGCAAAGCACCTCAACAACATGATGCTGCCACCCCCATGCTTCACGGTTGGAATGGTGTTCTTCGGCTTGCAAGCCTCCCCCTTTTTCCTCCAAACATAACGATGGTCATTATGGCCAAACAGTTCTATTTTTATTTCATCAGACCAGAGGACATTTCTCCAAGACATACAATCTTTGTCCCCATGTGCAGTTACAAACCGTAGTCTGACTTTTTATGGCAGTTTTGGAGCAGTGGCTTCTTCCTTGCTGTGCGGCCTTTCAGGTTATGTCGTTATAGGACTCGTTTTACTGTGGATATAGATACTTTGTACCTGTTTCCTCCAGCATCTTCACAAAGTCCTTTGCTGTTGTTCTGGGATTGATTTGCCTCACACAGGAAGCGGCGCAGGTCCTAATCCAGGCACTCACTTCCGTCATCATGAAGTGCTTTGAGAGACTAGTCAAGGACCATATCACCT
Organism: Oncorhynchus gorbuscha; assembly: GCF_021184085.1. NCBI lineage: Eukaryota > Metazoa > Chordata > Actinopteri > Salmoniformes > Salmonidae > Oncorhynchus > Oncorhynchus gorbuscha. Next base: position 25,602 of record NW_025745140.1, read on the forward strand.
CCACCCTACCTGACACCCTAGACCCACTCCAATTTGCTTACCGCCCAAATAGGTCCACAGACGATGCAATCTCAACCACACTGCACACTGCCCTAACCCACCTGGACAAGAGGAATACCTATGTGAGAATGCTGTTCATCGACTACAGCTCGGCATTCAACACCATAGTACCCTCCAAGCTCGTCATCAAGCTCGAGACCCTGGGTCTCGACCCCGCCCTGTGCAACTGGGTACTGGACTTCCTGACGGGCCGCCCCCAGGTGGTGAGGGTAGGCAACAACATCTCCTCCCCGCTGATCCTCAACACGGGGGCCCCACAAGGGTGCGTTCTGAGCCCTCTCCTGTACTCCCTGTTCACCCACGACTGCGTGGCCACGCACGCCTCCAACTCAATCATCAAGTTTGCGGACGACACAACAGTGGTAGGCTTGATTACCAACAACGACGAGACGGCCTACAGGGAGGAGGAGGTGAGGGCCCTTGGAGTGTGGTGTCAGGAAAATAACCTCACACTCAACGTCAACAAAACTAAGGAGATGATTGTGGACTTCAGGAAACAGCAGAGGGAACACCCCCTATCCACATCGATGGAACAGTAGTGGAGAGGGTAGCTAGTTTTAAGTTCCTCGGCATACACATCACAGACAAACTGAATTGGTCCACTCACACTGACAGCGTCGTGAAGAAGGCGCAGCAGCGCCTATTCAACCTCAGGAGGCTGAAGAAATTTGGCTTGTCACCAAAAGCACTCACAAACTTCTACAGATGCACAATCGAGAGCATCCTGGCGGGCTGTATCACCGCCTGGTACGGCAACTGCTCCGCCCTCAACCGTAAGGCTCTCCAGAGGGTAGTGAGGACTGCACAACGCATCACCGGGGGCAAACTACCTGCCCTCCAGGACACCTACACCACCCGTTGTTACAGAAAGGCCATAAAGATCATCAAGGACATCAACCACCCGAACCACTGCCTGTTCACCCCGCTATCATCCAGAAGGCGAGGTCAGTACAGGTGCATCAAAGCTGGGACCGAGAGACTGAAAAACAGCTTCTATCTCAAGGCCATCAGACTGTTAAATAGCCACCACTAACATTGAGTGGCTGCTGCCAACACACTGTCATTGACACTGACCCAACTCCAGCCATTTTAATAATGGGAATTGATGGAAATGATGTAAATATATATATATATATATATATATATATATATATATATATATATATATATATATATATATATATATATCACTAGCCACTTTAAACAATGCTACCTTATATAATGTTACTTACCCTACATTATTCATCTCATATGCATATGTATATACTGTACTCTACAACATCGACTGCATCCTTATGTAACACATGTATCACTAGCCACTTTAACTATGCCACTTTGTTTACTTTGTCTACACACTCATCTCATATGTATATACTGTACTCGATACCATCTACTGTATGCTGCTCTGTACCATCACTCATTCATATATCCTTATGTACATGTTCCTTATCCCCTTACACTGTGTATAAGACAGTAGTTTTTTTTTGGAATTGTTAGTTAGATTACTTGTTGGTTATCACTGCATTGTCGGAACTAGAAGCACAAGCATTTCGCTACACTCGCATTAACATCTGCTAACCATGTGTATGTGACAAATAAAATTTGATTTGATTTTGATTTGATGATTTGTCATCTCCCGTCTGGATTACTGCAACTCGCTGTTGGCTGGGCTCCCTGCCTGTGCCATTAAACCCCTACAACTCATCCAGAACGCCGCAGCCCGTCTAGTGTTCAACCTTCCCAAGTTCTCTCACGTCACCCCGCTCCTCCGCTCTCTCCACTGGCTTCCAGTTGAAGCTCGCATCCGCTACAAGACCATGGTGCTTGCCTACGGAGCTGTGAGGGGAACGGCACCTCAGTACCTCCAGGCTCTGATCAGGCCCTACACCCAAATAAGGGCACTGCGTTCATCCACCTCTGGCCTGCTCGCCTCCCTACCACTGAGGAAGTACAGTTCCCGCTCAGCTCAGTCAAAACTGTTCGCTGCTCTGGCTCCCCAATGGTGGAACAAACTCCCTCACGACGCCAGGACAGCGGAGTCAATCACCACCTTCCGGAGACACCTGAAACCCCACCTCTTTAAGGAATACCTAGGATAGGATAAAGTAATCCTTCTCACCCCCCCCTTAAAATATTTAGATGCACTATTGTAAAGTGGTTGTTCCACTGGATGTCATAAGGTGAATGCACCAATTTGTAAGTCGCTCTGGATAAGAGCGTCTGCTAAATGACTTAAATGTAATGTAAATGTAAATTTGCACATTTCGCACCAAAATATGTTCATCTCTTGGACACATCTCTTCCTGAGCGATATGACGGCTGCGTGGTCCCATGGTGTTTATACTTGCGTACTATTGTTTGTACAGATGAACGTGGTACCTTCAGGCATTTGGAAATTGCTCCCAAGGATGAACCAGACTTGTGGAGGTATACACATTTTTATGTAGACTTGTGGAGGTCTTGGCCAATTTCTTTTGATTTTCCCATTATGTCAAGCAAAGAGACACGGAGTTTGAAGGTCGGCCTTGAAATAAATCCACATGTACACCTCCAATTGACTCAAATGATGTCAATTAGCCTATCAGAATTTTCTAAAGCCATGACATAATTGTCTGGAATTTCCCAAGCTGTTTAAAGGCACAGTCAACTATGTGTATGTATACTTCTGACCCACTTGACCCAAGTAAAATGATCTGTCTGTAAACAATTGATGGAAAATTTACTTGTGTCATGCACAAAGTAGATGTCCTAACCGACTTGCCAAAACTATAGTTTGTTAACAAAAAATGTGTGGTTAAAAAACGAGTTTTAATGACTCCAACCTAAGTCTATGTAAACTTCCGACTTCAACTGTATCCATCTCAAACACCTCCTACTCCTGCATATTAATCTGGTACTGGTACTGGTACTCCCTATATATAGCCTCATTCATGTGTATTTTTTCCTCGTTTTACTATTTGAGTTTCTTACTCTGCATCGTTAGGAAGGGCTCGTAAGCAATTTTTTACTCTGCATCATTGGGAAAGCCTCGCAAGCAAGCATTTCACAATAAAGTCTACACCCGTTCTGACAAATACAATTATATTTGATTTGAAGCATGAAGCTAAAGTTATGGCAGGCAGCAGGCTGTTAATCTGTTTTCAAAGATGTACAATAAATTAGTAGTGATCATTTTAAAAGAACAAAAACTACTTACCCATACATTTGAACACCACCGCAGAATCTTTGCCAATCACGATCTTCCAAGTTGTTTTGTTGTTTACTTATTATAGTGAATGGAAAAATGTCAATCTTTGTGTAAAAAAAATCTAAAGATTAGTAGTCAATCATGGTACCAGTAATTGCTTCTAATACACCAGATGTCTGTTTTTATTTTTATTTCGCACCCAGACGAAGTTAAATGGATATTTTTGTTACTAATGGCAGCCTACAGTACCCTGGTCGGCCTTCATCTTGAGTTACTACTCAATGAAAGGGGGAAGCACTGAGCCCCCGTCTCTTCCTGGAGTAGCTCAAACTGCCCATGTTATATCTTCATGAGACGCAATAATAACCCACTTCATTTGGCTTCAAAGCGTTATTGAGTCTTCACATTCATTCATATATATGTTATAGAGACACACACTCACTCACACACACATACACACACGGCCACCAGTCTCCCAGCAGACGTGTTGTGTCTTCTCTAAAGGCTCAGACAGCGTGACAACCCTGGCTCCCATCTGGTTAATGACCCGTAGCACACAGCTACTGTCACGGACCATCACGCCTGGTTGACTGCTGGCTGCTCATACATGTAGGAGGGAGGGAAGGAGGGGGGGAGAGGGAAGTGAGAGAGAGATAAAGAGGGCCATAAGGCTGATGAAAATGCTCTTTGTCATTACGATATTCACTATTGGTTTTAATCTTACTGCTGTGTTTCTTAAAGAACAACTAAATGTGCTTTTAAAGGTTGGCTGTATAACATTTGAAATAGAATAGGAGTAAAAGTCCTTATAAGTGATGTGTATGAGTTCTCAGGCAGATCAGTCAGTGCAGTTCTCATGCAGATCAGTCAGCTTTATATTCACTCTACAGAGGCCATGACTGCATGTAGAGCTTGAAGTACATTTAGAGATATTTACAGCCACGTACCACAGTCCCCCCCTATTTGTCTGTGTGTTAAAACATGTTATTGTCATGTGCATCAGTACAGTGAAATGCCTTTCTTTCTTGCTCTTTCCCAACAATGCAGTAGTACAATTTTTTTTTTAATCTAAAAAAGTAAAGTAGAAACAAAAACACACAACAGAAATGTTGCATAATAAAAATATCCCCATAAAACTTGCTCAGTTTAAGCTCAATCGACCATATGCGCCTATGTCGCACTTCCACATCTGCGGTGAAAGCTGACAGAGCTAGAGCGGTCTTTATCAGACAATGAGACAGGTCTTTATCAGACAATGAGACATCCGGAAAATCAGTCTACTCACAAAACGTCTGTAGCATCTGAACGGTTTGGCCTGCAAACTATTAGGACCCCTCTATGGAAAAATGAGATGAACAAAAACACGTAGGTCTGAAGGTCCCCCAGTACCAGTTGAAAAGATGAATGGTAGTATATATAAAAACTGCTTAGATCCAAAAATAAGGGATTAAATACATGTAGAGAAAACAAACAAATGTTTCCTTTCTTATATCTCCCAGATATAGGACAGACACTTTGGATGTTCAATGTAGTGAATCTGTTAATCATTGCGTTTGTATGGGCTTATAGCAGTAAGGCCAAAAATCAATTTAATGTTTTTTTTATTCTTCAAGGGGTCTTGAAATTCTAAATCAAGCCTCTCTTCCTCACTCATCTCTGCGGCCACTCTCTCCATCTCTGTGGTCCCTCTCAGTTGTAGCCATCTAGGAAGGATGGGTGGAGGGACACACATGAAACAAGCCTCTCTTCCTCACTCATCTCTGCGGCCACTCTCTCCATCTCTGTGGTCCCTCTCAGTTGTAGCCATCTAGGAAGGATGGGTGGAGGGACCCACATGAAACAAGCCTCTCTTCCTCACTCATCTCTGCGGCCACTCTCTCCATCTCTGTGGTCCCGCTCAGTTGTAGCCATCTAGGAAGGATGGGTGGAGGGACCCACATGAAACAAATACCACAGTACTTGCTATATAATTCTGTTATAAACTGTACAATACTGTAGAATACTACAGTATACTACACACTGTGGTATCCCTTCATCATGTTTAGTGCCTACTATAGAATGTTGTAGTATACTGTAGAATACTATAGTAAATATTACAGTATCATGCACACAAAAAAAAACATACCTACAATTTATGGGAAATTTGCTATTTTAGTAGTTCTCCTCAAGGAGAAAGCCTTGTCACCTCTGTGTCAAAGATAATAAAACAATACACTAAAGTAAATACTACAGTGATGTCCTCAAAATCACTACAATAAAATACTACAGTATACTACAGTCTGCAAAAACACTACATTATATAATACGGTATACTACAGTCCAAAAACACTACAGTAATTACTATAGTAGATAATACAGTTGTTTTTACTACAGTTTATGTAACGTCGTTTTTCTGTTGAATGAAGAGAGTCAGACCGAAATGCAGCGTGTAGGTTACTCATGACTTTAATGAAATATATCGAGGTACATGAAATAACTGAAATAAGAAAACAACAAACGGAACGTGAACTAATTACAGCCTATCTGGTGACTAACACAGAGACAGGTACAAACACCCACAAAATACAACGCGAACTCAGGCTGCCTAAATACGGTTCCCAATCAGAGACAACGATAAGCAGCTGACTCCAATTGAGAATCGCCTCAGGCAGCCAAGCCTAACTAGACACACCCCTAATCATACACAATCCCAATACTACAAACCCCAATACGAAAACACAACATATAAACCCATGTCACACCCTGGCTTACCCAAACATATACCAAAAACACAAAATATAATGACCAAGGCGTGACAGTTTATGGATTATAGTATACCGTATTATATAATAATAATATACTGCAGTAAACTGTAAATACCACAATACTACAGTAAAGTCCACAAAAACACTCCAGTAAATACTGTAGTATTCACACAATTGTATATACTATAGTATTTTTTCATGTGGGGATGGTGGGGTAGGAGGTGTGTTTCTGTGTGTGACACCTCTTAGTCTCCTGTTATAGTTGTGTGTGTGTGTGTGTGTGTGTGTGTGTGTGTGTGTGTGTGTGTGTGTGTGTGTGTGTGTGTGTGTGTGTGTGTGTGTGTGTGTGTGTGTGTGTGTGTGTGTGTGTGTGTGTGTGTGTGTGTGTGTGTGTGTGTGTGTGTGTGTGTGTGTTTGTAGGTAAGTCAGTGCGTGAGTGTGTCTGTGAGTTTCCTCACCTGTATGTGTATACTGTATGTATGTGTGTTTGCCAGCTCTCCTGCAGTCTGTGAGTATGTGTAGTGCGTCACCCTGCTCTCTCTGTCCCAGGTCCCCGGTAGGAATGGGCATATGGTAACCCTGGGATGCGGGCTGGACTTAATGACGTTACTGTCACCACAAACACACTTCTGACATCACTGGCCTCCTCCTGAAACTAAGGCAGAGAAACCAGAGCCCTGTAGGCATCCTAACGCTGCCAAAGAGGAGAGAGAATCCACACTCATGTACATGACAAAAGGTATGTGCCCGTCAAACATCTCATCCTAAAATCATGGGCATTAATATGGAATTGGCACCCCCGTTGCTGTTATAACAGCCAATACTCTTCTGGGAAGGCTTTCCACTACATGTTGGAACATTATTTTTTGGGAATTGCTTCCATTCAGCCACAAGATAATTAGTGATGTCGGAAACTGATGTTGGGGAATTAGGCTCGCAGACGACGTTCCAATTCATCGCAAAGGTATTTGATGGGGTTGAGGTCAGGCCTCTGTGCAGGCCAGTCAAGTTCTTCTACACCAATCTCAACAAACTATTTCTGTATGGACCTTGCTTTTTGCAGGGGGGCATTGTCATGCTGAAACAGGAATGAGCCTTTCCCAAACTGCTGCCTCAAAGTTGGAAGCACAGAATCATCTAGAATGTCATTGTATGCTGTAGTGTTAAGATTTCCCATCACTGGAACTAGGGGGCCAAGCCTGAACCATAAAAAACAGCCCCAGACCATTATTCCTCCTCCACCAAACTTTACAGTTGGCACTATGCATTAGGGCAGGTAGCCTTCTCCTTGCATCCGCCAAACCCAGATTTGTCTTTCGGAATGCCAGATGGTTAAGCGTGATTCATCACTCCAGAGAACGCGTTTCCACCACTCCAGAGTCCAATGGCTGCAGGCTTTAGACCACTCCAGCCGATGCTTGGCATTGGCAATGCTGATCTTAGGCTTCTGTGCAGCTGCTTTGCCATGGAAACCCATTTCATGAAACTCCTGGCGAAAAGTTATTGTGTTCACGTTCCTTCCAGAGGCAGTTTTGAACTGGGTAGTGAGTGTTGCAACTGAGGATAGATGATCTTTACGCGCTTCAGGACTCGGTCCCGTTCTGTGAGCTCGTGTGGCCTACCACTTCGCGGGTAAGCCATTGTTGCTCCTAGACGTTTCCACTTTCCAATAACAGCACTTACAGTTCACCGGGGCAGCTCTAGCAGGGCAGAAATTTAACAAACTGACTTTTTGGACGGTGGCATCCTATGATGGTCCAATGTTGAAAGTCTCTGAGCTCTTCAGTAAGGCCATTCTACTGCCAATGTTTGTCCATGGAGATTGCATGGATGTGTGCTCGATTTTATACCCCTGTCAGCAACGGTGTGGCTGAAATAGCAGAATGCCCTAATTTGAAGGAGTGTCCACATACTTTTGTATATATTGTGTATCACATCACTGAGATTTTAACACTTGCAAATTTGCTGTGTGACTGTGTCTGTCTGTGTATCTGTGTGTCTGTTTATATGTACAGTATCAGTCAAAAGTTATAGACACACCTACTCATTCAAGAGTTTAAAAAAATATTTGTATTTATTTTCAACACTGTTGAATAGTAGTGAAGACTTCAAAACTATGAAATAACACTTATGGAATTCTGTAGTAACCAAATAATTGTTAATTGTTAAACAAATCAAAATATATTTTATATTTGAGATTCTTCAAAATAGCCAACCTTTGCTTTGATGACAGCATTGCACACTCTTGGCATTCTCTCAAACAGCTTCATGAAGAAGGCTTTTTCAACAGTCTTGAAGGAGATCCCACATACGCTGAGCACTTGTTGGCTGCTTTTCCTTCACTCTGCGGTCCAACTCATCCCAAACCATCTCAACTGGGTTGAGGTCAGGTGATTGTAGAGGCCAGGTTATCTGATGCAACACTCCCCCACTCTCTTTCTTTGTCAAATTATCCTGACACAGCCTGGAGGTGTGTATTGGGTCATTGTCTTGCTGAAAAACAAATGATAGTCTCACTAAGCACAATCCAGACGGGATGGTCTATCACTGCAGAATGCTGTGGTAGTCACGGCTGGTTACGTGTGCCTTGAATTCTAAATAAATCACTGAGAGTGTCACCAGCAAAGCACCCCCGCATCATCACACCTCCTCCATGCTTTACGGGCGGGAACCATACATGCAGAGATCATCCATTCACCTACTCTGCGTCACACAAAGACACGGCTGTTGGAACCATAAATCTCAAATTTGGACTCATCAGACAAAAGGACAGATTTCCACCGGTCTAATGTCCATTGCTTGTGTTTCTTGGCCCAAGCAATTCCAACATGAAGGCCTGATTCACGCAGTCTCCTCTGGATAGTTCATGTTGAGATGTGTCTGTTACTTGAACTCTGTGAAGCATATATTTGGGCTGCAATCTGAGGTACAGTTAACTCTAATGTACTTACCTTCTGCAGCATTGTTAACTATGGTTCTTCCTTTCCTGTGGCAGTCCTCATGACAGCTAGTTTCATCATAGCGCTTGATGGTTTTTGCGACTGCACATTTTTCAGATTGACTGACCATATCTTAAAGTAATGATGGACTGTCGTTTCTCTTTGCTTATTTGAGCTGTTCTTGCGATAGTATGGACTTGGTGTTTTACCAAATAGGGCTATCTTCTGTATACCACCCCTACCTTGTCACAACACAAGTTATTGCCTCAAACGCATCAAGAAGGAAATAAATTCCACAAATAAAATGTGAACAACACACCTGTTAATTGAAATGATTTCCAGATGACTACCTCATGAAGCTGGTTGGGAGAATGCCAAGAGTGTGTAATGCTGTCATCAAAGCAAAGGTAGGCTATTTTGAAGAATCTCAAATATGAAATATATTTTGATTTGTTTAACACTTCTTTTCATTACAAAACCCAGCAAAAAAGAAAAACAATCTCTCTGTTACTTTCAGCAAACGTAACATGTGTAAATATTTGTATGAAAATAGCTAGATTCAACAACTGAGCCATACACTGAACAGGTTCCACAGACTTGTGACTAACATAAATGGAATAATGTATCCCTGAACAAAGGGGGGGTCAAAATCCAAAGTAACAGTCAGTATCTGGTGTGGCCACCAGCTGCATTAAGTACTGCAGTGCATCTCTTCCTCATGGACTGCACCAGATTGACCAGTTCTTGCTGTGAGATGTTACCCCACTCTTACACCAAGGCACCTGCAAGTTCCCGGACATTTCTGAGGGGAATGGCCCTAGCTCTCACCCTCCGATCCAACAGGTCCCAGATGTGCTCAATGGGATTGAGATCCGGGCTCTTCGCTGGCCATGACAGAACACGGACATTCCTGTCTTGCAGGAAATCATGCACAGAACGAGCAGTATGGCTGGTGGCGTTGTCATGCTGGAGGGTCATGTCAGGATGAGCCTGCAGGAAGGGTACCACATGAGGTACCACATGAGGGAGGAGGATGTCTTTTCTGTAAAGCACAGCTTTGAGATTGCCTGCAATGACATCAAGCTCAGTCCGATGATGCTGTGACACACCGCCCCAGACCATGATGGACTTTCCACCTCCAAATTCATCCCTCTCCAGAGTACAGGTCCCGGTGTAATGCTCATTCCTTTGACAATAAACGTGAATCCGACCATCACCCATGGTGAGACAAAACGTGACTCGTCAGTGAAGAGCACTTTTTGCCAGTTCTGTCTGTTCCAGCGACGGTAGGTTTGTGCCCATAGGCGACGTTGTTGCCGGTGATTTATTTTGAGGACCCGCCTTACAACAGGCCTACAAGCCCTCAGTCCAGCCTCTCTCAGCCTATTGCGGACAGTCTGTGTACTGGTGGAGGGATTGTACGTTCCTGGTGTAACTCAGACAGTTGTTGTAGCAATCCTGTACCTGTCCCGCAGGTGTGATGTTCGGATGTACCGATCCTGTGCAGGTGTTGTTACACGTGGTCTGCCACTGCGAGGGCAATCAGCTGTCCGTCTTGTCTCCCTGTAATGCTGTCTTAGGCGTCTCACAATACGGACATTGTGCAATTTATTGCCCTGGCCACATCTGCAGTCCTCATGCCTCCTTGCAGTATGCCTAAGGCACGTTCACACAGATGAGCAGGGACCCTGGTCATCTTTCTTTGGTGTTTTTCAAAGTCAGCAGAAAGGCCTCTTTAGTGTCCTAAGTTTTCATAACTGTGACCTTAATTGCCTACCGTCTGTAAGCTGTTAGTGTCTCAACGACCATTCCACAGGTGCATGTTCATTAATTGTTTATGGTTCATTGAACAAGCATGGGAAACAGTGATTAAACCCTATGCAATGAAGATCTGTAAAGGTATTTGGATTTTAACGAATTATCTTTGAAAGACAGGGTCCTGAAAAAGGGACGTTTCCTTTATTTCATAGTTTTGATGTCATCTTTATAAATAAATAAAAACCCTGGAATGAGTAGGTTTGTCTAAACTTTTGACTGGTTCTGTATCTCTTCACGCGTGTGTATGTGTGTGTGTGTGTGTCCCCTAGGGTATATGCTCTGTAATCTCTCTCCCACTGATCTGATTCAGGCTGACTGCTTGTGACCTTGTAGTCTCAGTCAGAGGACTAGTGTTCACTGCCAACTGTGCTACAGGGTTTACCAAATCTCTCTCTCCTCTCTCTCTGTATGTGTATGTGTTTACACAGCATTTACAGTGTTTCCCATTAAAGGGGGGTGAACTGACTGGTTTAGCTTCGGTTTCACTCCTCCTCATTAGGAAATGTGACTGAAATCAAGTGTGTGTCTTGGAGGTGTGCTTTGATGCGGGTGTCTCTTGTGTGAGTTCGACATGTGTGAAGTGTTTATACATTCACTCTGCCAAACCCTTCTACATAGCAAACCAGGTAATGTGTCTGGAAGTAGCTTGGGCTAGCTAGGAAGCTAGCCAACTTCTTTCACCAATTTGCTTCAGCCAGCCGGTACAACCTTGGCAAAATTGATTTAACTTTGGATTGCACAATGTAAATGGGACAATATTTTCATGTTGCATACCGTTTTTTTTGTTTTCTCATTTGATGCTTCTTTGGGGGGGCTTATGTTTTTAGTCATTAAAATTTGCAGCTAAAATATTTTCTCATGTACCTTGTATAATTTACTGATGGTCCCCAACTAGCAAATATGGGTATCCAAAATTAAACCACATTTACCAAGGTCATATTGCGTTCCACACTCAGGTGTTTAAGTTGGGCATTACAAACGGTCACGTGCACCTGTGCTCAAAATTATTTATTACTTGAGTGCTGCAAGCTGTGAGCAGGATTAAAATAAACCCAACCCAAGGAAAACTGTTACATACTAGATTCCGTACATGTCGCAAATCTCTGATACTGCGGTCAGCTAGACTAGGGGAACACTTTGTCTCAGACACACGCACACATGCACACGCACGCACACATGCACACACACAGGCACACACACATCCACACGCACTCACACACACGCACACACAGCTACATGTCCCTTGTCCTCTGGCTGCTGCCTTGTGGGTTCAGCTGAAGATCGAAGCTCTCTCTGAGGCAATGTCTGTTGTCTCTCTGTGTGTGTTTTTGTGCATTCGTGCGCTTGAGTTAGTGTTTGTGTGTGAGTGCGTGCGTGCATGTTCTTGCGTAAATGTTCGTCTGTATATTTGTGTGTTGTGTGTGTGTGTGTGTGTGTGTGTGTGTGTGTGTGTGTGTGTGTGTGTGTGTGTGTGTGTGTGTGTGTGTGTGTGTGTGTGTGTGTGTGTGTGTGTGTGTGTGTGTGTGTGTGTGTGTGTGTGTGTGTGTGTGTGTGTGTGTGTCAGGCTGCCATTGTCAGCCTACTGAATGATTGATCCATCCAGAACTCGACTGCTGTCCAAATACACTCATGCTATTTTTCTTCCTGTCTTTTACATTCCATAATATTCTCTTCTGTGTTCTATTCTTTAAGTGATTATGTTGGTTCTGGTTCAATAGTTTGTTCATGAGGGAGTGGTAATTTCCCTTGGACTGATAGGTCTAATCATCCTCTATCTCACAGATAGTCTTCTCCTAAAGGAAATACTAAGATGCAAAGTCACAAACAATAATCTTACATTATGATTTGTTAATTAATGCAGTGAAAATACAAACTAGATGACAGCAATATTGATCATGTCCCCTTCTTGTCGAAAGGGGATGAGAAGAAGCACAAGCACCTGAATGCTCATGACTCCTTTCTACTCATATCAAAATTACGATGTTTCTCTGAATTGCCTTTTGAAAGCCTAGCACTGTAAAATCATATTTTATAATTGAACTAGTCATGTTGGCAATGGAACAAGCTTTCAAATCATGCCCACCTGACCTGGATTGCCAGTTACTGATGTCGGATCTTAACTTGATCACTCTTTTGATGCAAATAATTTTCCTGCTGCATTAGGAAATTCAAATGAACCTTGTGATTCCTTGAAAATGAGCAGTTCTCTTTCTCTCCATGCGTTGGCAGCCAAGTAATTGGGATCAGGCCGGCTATCAAAATAATATTCTCTCTCGCTCGCTCAAACGCTATGCCTAGGTCTTATTACTGAAACATGAAATGTATTTATTTTCATCTGAAATGCAGCCATACTCATCAACAACTTGTTTTATATATCTTAATAACAGAAGATAGATATTTGTTTCCTCTAGGCTATGACGTTACGAAGGAACAGTCAAAATTGAGTTCAACTGTTGCCTGGTGTGGTCTAGTGGTTATGGCAGCTGCCTTCTTTGCGCCCATACAGTATAGGCCTACCATATGGTTTCGATTCTGTGCCCTTCTGGCACAAATAACTCAATCCCCCGATTGACTTGATTTAGTTACACATCTCAAATATGGACGGTCCAGGGATATTTCTTGATAAGAAATGATTATACCAGACACTTTTCTTTTAAAGACAGTTGTATTTAATGGATAACATAAATAGGAAACACATACAATAATAACAGTAGGCTACACCAACGTTACTTTTCATTCATACAGAGTGTCAGGTAAATTACCACACTAGATATTCTGTGTTAAACAAGGAAATACTTGATTTCTATTGTGTGGAATGCTTGTCAAATAGATAAATCTCCTTAGTCTGTTCCAAAAGGACGAAGTTGTTCTGATAATAATACCAACTAGAGAGCAAACTTATCTTGAAAGACTTTGGCTGCAAGCAAGACTAAGGTAACACCGAAGTCATCTTTTAGGGAGCGGTAATTGAGATCAGCTGTGTTGGTGAATTTAGCACATATTGATGTTTTAACGAAACATCAGCTGGTGATAATCTAGTGCCATCGATGGATGCAATTGGCCTCTTGCTATTTAATTAATGATTAATGTTCCAATACATTCTGTAGGCTATCCATTAGCCTATTCATTGCCACATAATGAAAGGTGTGAAAACCGATAATAGGCTACTGTTTGTGTTTCTCTGGCTGAGTTGATGAGCTGATTTGGGCCATCAGTTGATTGACAGATGTAGACCTACTGTAGAATAGTACATTTTCCTCCAGTGTGGATGCTGGGGTATATAGTGACCAATTATGCTGTTTTCTGTGTTCTTTTGTGCTGATCTGAACTTTTTTGCACTTAATATTTCGGCCATCCTTGAACATGCACTTGTGGAACGGTCGTTAAGACACTAACAGCTTACAGACGATAGGCAATTAAGGTCACAGTTATGAAAACTTTAAGATACTAAAGAGGCCTTTCTACTGACTCTGAAAAACACCAAAAGAAAGATGCCCAGGGTCCCTGCTCATCTGCCTGAACATGCCTTAGGCATGGGCAAGGACGCATGAGGACTGCAGATGAGTCCAGGGCAAAAAATTGCAATGTCCGTACTGTGAGACACCAGAATGGCAACAACAACTGCCCGAGTTACACCAGGAACGCACACTCCCTCCATCAGTGCTCAGACTGTCCGCAATAGGCTGAGAGAGGCTGGACTGAGGGCTTGTAGGCCTGTCCTCACCAGACATCACCGGCAACAACGTCGCCGATGAGCGCAAACCCACTGTCGCTGGACCAGACAGAACTGGCAAGAACTGCTCTTCACTGACTAGTCACGGTTTTCTCTCACCAGGGATGATGGTCGGATTCACGTTTATCATTGAAGGAATGAGTGTTACACCGAGGCCTGTACTCTGGAGAGGGATCGATTTGGAGGTGGAGGGTCCATCATGGTCTGGGGCGGTGTGACACAGCATCATCGGAATGAGCTTGTTGTCATTGCAGGCAATCTCAACGTTGTGCATTACAGGGACGACATTCTCATGCCTCATGTGGTACCCTTCCTGCAGGCTCATCCTGACATCACCCTCCAGTATGACAATGCCACCAGCCATACTGCTTGTTCTGTGCGTCATTTCTTGCAAGACAGGAATGTCAGTGTTCTGCCATGGCCATCGAAGAGCCCAGATCTCAATCCCATTGAGCACGTCTGGGATCTGTTGCATTGGAGAGTGAGGGCTAGGGCCATTCCCCCCAGAAATGTCCGGGAACTTTCAGGTGCCTTAGTGTAAGAGTGGGGTAACATCTCACAGCAAGAATTCGCACATCTGGTGCAGTCTATGAGGAGGAGATGCACTGTAGTACTTAATGCAGCTGGTGGCCACACCAGATCCTGGCTGTTACTGTTGATTTTGACTCCCCCTTTGTTCAGGGACACATTATTCCATTTATGTTAGTCACATGTCTGTGGAACTTGTTCGGTTTATGTCTCAGTTGTTGAGTCTTGTTATATTCATACAAATATTTACACATGTTAAGTTTGCTCAAAATAAACGCAGTTGACAGTGATAGGTTTCTTTTTTTGAGTTTACATACAAGCAACAACATCACACAAACATCAACTGCATCATACCTGCCCAGACCCACATGCTCACACCCCCATATTCAGCGCCGGCATAACTCTCCGCCACTTGGCCTCAAACTGTACCAATTTGTCTCTCTCCATTGCCCACACACTTTCAGCATTTAAATAAAAAACTATTTGACCTTTTCATTGTGATAACGACAGTGGATTGGCGATAACCAGTTTTGAAGTATATGTTTTTCAAGATGATTGATGAAAAAAGCATCATAACTTTTGGATTTAATAACATTCCCACAAAACATGGATTATTGAGTCATTCTTAGCTTTACACTTAAAACTTGTTGGAGATAGGGGGCAGTATTTTCACTTTGGATGAATTGCGTGCCCATAGTGAACTTCATCCTACTCTGTCCTAAATTGCTAGTATATTCATATTATTATTACTATTGGATAGAAAACACTCTGAAGTTTCTAAACTGTTTGAATTATGTCTGTAAGTATAACAGAACTCATAGGGCAGGCAATCTTCCAAACAAGAAGTGAAATTCTGAATGTGGGTCAAATTTGACGTCATCGCCCCTTCCTTTCCCAACAAGATATGGATCTGGTAGCACTTCCTACGCCTTCCACTAGATGTCCTCATTCAGTAGAATGTGCAATGGAGCTTCTGGTGTGAACTTTGACCAAATGGGGGGGGGGGGGGAATAGTCATAGTCTTGGCAGAATGCAATTTCCCTGTGGAGCATTTCCATCATTCCATTTGGCTGCAGATGAAAACGTATGGTCCGGTTGGAACATTATTGGATATATGTGAAAATAACATCCTGAAGATGGATTCTCTACTTAGTTTGACCAGTTTATTCGACCTGGAATATATCTTTTTGAAGTTTTCGTGCGAGTTCTCCTGGACCAGCGTCAGCTTTTGGGCACGTGAGCTGAAACTGCTAGCAAACGCAGCTAATTGGACACTAGTATTGGACATTTATGGAACAAAACAACGATTTATTGTGGAACTAGGACTCCTTGCACTGCATTCTGATGAAAGTTCATCAAAGGTAAGGGAATATTTATGATGTAATTTCGTATTTCTGTTGAGTCCAACATGGCGGAGAAATACTTTTACATCTGAGCGCTGTCTCAGATTATTGCATGGTAGGCATTTTTCGTAACGTTTAAAAAAAATCTGACACAGCGGTTGCATTAAGAACCAGTGTATCTTTAATTATATGTAGAACAGGTATCTTTAGTCAAAGTTTATAATGAGTATTTCTGTTACCTGGCGTAGCTTTCTATAATTCCTCCGGATATTTTGGAGACATTTCTGAACATGGCGTCTGTCACGCCTTGGTCATTGTATTTTGTGTTTTTGTTATATGTTTGGGCAGGCCAGGGTGTGACAATGGTTTATATGTTGTTTTCGTATTGGGGTTTGTATTATTTGGGATCGCGGCTGATTAGGGGTGTTGTTAGGCTTGGCTGCCTGAGGCGATTCTCAATTAGAGTCAGGTGCTTATCGTTGTCTCTGATTGGGAACCATATTTAGGCAGCCTGAGTTTCGCTTTGTATTTCGTGGGTGATTGTTCCTGTCTTTGTGTAGTATTCACCAGATAGGCTGTAATTAGTTTCATGTTCCGTTTGTTGTTTTCGTCCTTAAGTTATTTCATGTACCGCGATTCTTTCATTAAAGTCATGAGTAACCTACACGCTGCATTTCGGTCCGACTCTCTTTCTCCAACAGACGAACGCCGTTACAGCGTCAATGTAAACCGAGATTTGTGGATATAAATATGCATATTATCGAACAAAACATAAATATATTGTGTAGCATGTCATATGAGTGTCATCTGCTGAAGATTTTCAAAAGTTAGTGATTCATTTTATCTCTAATCCTGCTTTTGTGACTCTATCTTTGGCTGGAAAAAAATGGCTGTGTTTTTCCTTTGATTTGGTGGTGGTCTAACATAAATATTTGTTGTGTTTTCGCTGTAAAACATTTTAAAAATCGGACATGATGGGTAGATGAGCAAGATGTTTATCTTTCATTTGCTGTATTGGACTTGTGAACGTGTGAAAGTTAAATATTTCTAAATAATATTTTTGTATTCCCTGTGCCACCTTTTCAGCTGAATGGGGAGGTGGAGTTCCCCTCGGGGATCGCCTTGCCATAACAGGTAGACAAGACCCTACTCTTGTGCTGTAGAATTAGTGAATTCTGACTCTTGTATAATACATTCTATACATTAGTTTAGGACGTATTGTTCACCCGGGACCAGGCCCTAATCCCTGACACTTTAAAAAAAATGTTTAAATTTCTTTTATTTTTTATTATACCCCCTTTTCTCCCCAATTTTGTGGTATCCAATTGTTTTTAGTAGCTACTATCTTGACTCATCGCTACAACTCCTGTACGGGCTCGGGAGAGACGAAGGTTGAAAGTCATGCGTCCTCCGATACACAACCCAACCAACCCGCACTGCTTTTTAACACAGTGCGCATCCAACCCGGAAGCCAGCCGCACCAATGTGTCGGAGGAAACACCGTGCACCTGGCCCGGCCCACCACAGGAGTCGCTGGTGCGAGATGAGAAAAGGATATCCCTACAGGCCAAACCCTCCCTAACCCGGATGACGCTAGGCCACTTGTGCGTCGCCCCACGAACCTCCCGGTCGTGGCCGGTTACGACAGGGCCTGGGCGCGAACCCAGAGTCTCTGGTGGCACAGATGACACTGCAGTTCAGCGCCCTTAACCACTGCGCGACCCGGGAAGCCCTATCCCTGACACTTTGAAGAGGAAAATACGACGATATAGAGGCATACGTGTGAGCACTGATGAAACTTCGGCAGTTTGAATAAACCGCCTCTATTCTCTGTTCTACTGGTGAATGTACAATAACAGGAGAACAAACTAGACAAGGTCTGTTCCAGACTATCCTATCAACTGGACTTGAAAAACTGTAATATCCTATGTTTCATGGAGTCGTGGTTGAACGAGGACATAGTTAATCATCTGTAAGCTGTTAGTGTCTTAATGACCGCTCCACAGGTGCATGTTCATTCCTTGTTTATGGTTAATTGAACCAGCATTGGAAACAGTGTTTAAACCCTTTACAATGAAGATCTGTGAAGGTTTTTGGATTTTACAAATTATCTTTGAAAGACAGGGTCCTAAAAAAGGGACATAAACAAAAATCGCCATAAAAATCTGTCCGTTTAAGAAATCTGTTCCCAAGAATAAAAGAGAGACACGTGATCATATACAGTGCAAAGATAAGCAATATTTGAAATTATTATGTTTTAGTCAAACATTATATATGTTGGGATTCTTGCATTCAATTTTGCAGTCTACAAATGATTTGTAATTATGTTCCAGCCCTCCCCCCGACCATCCGCTCCAGGAAAAAATCAGACCGAGGCTGAATCTAGTTGGTAATCCCTGGCCTAAACACTGATCAAGCAAAATGAATGACTAAACATTCAAATCCTGTTTCTGCAGGATTATTTTTGCTGTGACAATATAGGTCAAATTAAGATCCTACATTTGTACCTGTACTTTCAATAAGAACCTTCAATTTTGGTTTTCCATCTCCAAACGTTTTGGTGATGGCATGAATGACCCTAACCTGCTGTGAAGAAGTAGAGCCTGATGGGGTGAGTTAGGACCAACACAGAACAGAGGCTAACAGTAGCAATGAACCTTAGGGCAAGGTGAGTCAGACATACAGACACTCATGGACACATAAACACACAGAGTCTATTTGACTGTATTGTACTGTGACTCAAATAAAACCAAAGGACTTTTCTAATCCACCTTTGAAATGACAGTGATTCTGACACTTATGACACATTCACCTGCAGTCACACCCATTCTCTCTCTCTCTTTCTCTCTCTCGCTATCTCTAGCCTTCTCCCTCTCTCTCCTTCTCAGATCGTGACTGCAATGACAAAGGCTCTCGTTCTGGGGAAGTTGCTCTCCATGTTCAGACACCCTCGTTGCCTGGGAAACCGGTAGAAAGTTGTGAGGCGATGCACTGCAGCAAAAAAAAACACCAGTTACACACTCAGACAAGCACAAATGCACACACACACACACACACACACACACACACACACACACACACACACACACACACACACACACACACACACACACACACACACACACACACACACACACACACACACACACACAAAAAATACACACGTGTTATAATGTTATAAGTCGCTCTGGATAAGAGCGTCTGCTAAATGACTTAAATGTAAATGTAAATCTTTCTTTTACTTTTTTGTGTACATTTCCATCACATTTTTAACTGAGTCACGTTCCATTCTAGAAGTGATAAAATTATACAGACTTGATACAGAACTTGCCAACTACCAACTTCCCTATTCTGGTCATGATGAGATTATAGATAGGTGAAATGTAAAATATTTGTTATTTATCAAATGGCATGCACCAATCCTTAATTAACACTGTTTGCATTTGATCATTTCACAATCTGTCATCTGGACATGCATGTGTTCTGAGTTTAGCCATCCCATATTTAACTACAACACATCCCCGGTGGTTCTCCCTTTACGGTCACTAGTCTCGTAGATCCCAGGGGAGGATGTCGGCTTCTCTCTGACATTTCAAAGGGGGACATACAACTCTCCCAACAAATCACAAGTTTGGATAGGCAGGGTTTATATGTGGGTGAAAATTGTGCTCATGTTTAGCTAGTGCAAGAAGCGAATATGAAAGTGACGTCACCGGTGACGCAATTCCCAATTCAGATTTGTCCTCTCTGTCCGAACTGATGCCGGAACTTCTATAGACATGTTAAGGTGCAGCATTGGTATATTACCAGAAGCAACCTGTCTGTCTAGAGCAGTGGAGGCTCCTCAGAGGAGGAAGGGGAGGACCATCTTCCTAGGTGATTTCATAAAAATAAAAACAGCGAAACATTTACAAAATTATCATTTTTAGATAAAACTATACCAAACATATTCACATCACCAAATAATTGATTAAAACACACGGTTTTACAAGGTAACCTCAACAGTACTCTGTATGGTTGCACCATGGTTTAGCCTAAGGACAGCTAGTTTCTGTTCTCCTCTAGGTACAGTACATTGACATAACAATACATAACATAAGAGGCTCATGGTTCTCATTCCCCTGACATAGACTTACTTACACAGTAATTATGACAACTTCCAGAAAATATCCTACAACCTATCAGAGCTCTTGCAGCATGAACTGACATGTTGTCCATCGAATTAAAGGATCAGAGAATTAATCTAGTACTGAAAGCATATGTTATAGCTAGCCAGTACTGTAGTGCATACAATGTGGTGAGTACTTGACTCAGAGAAAAATAATAGTTGATCAATTTTTAACAAATTAGTTTTTTTTTGGTAACGCATTAGTTCTAGTACCTTTGTTAACTATGACGTTAGCTAATGTGGTGACAACTATGTTGGCTGTGTGTAGCGGTTAGCGGTTATGATATGAATGTTTGGCTTGGAAATGTTTTTTTCCGCCTGGTCACAGACAGCTGATTTGTTGTGTACTGAAGTCCACAAGCAAAGGGAAAATGTGAGAGGAGGAGCGCTCATATATGTGAGAAGGAATTATGTTATCATGATGTTTGTATGTGGCTGCTATGAAAGTGAACTGTGTTTGCGTGTTATCGGTGGTGTATTCATGTTGAAAAACATTTCTTAAACGGAAGCAAATGGAACCAAACCTGAATTTGTCCAATGGAAGCCCTTGTTTGTAGCTGTTGGACTAATGATTACACCCTAGATCAGCTAGATGTAGGCAAGAGTGTGCAAGGTGGTTTTGAATGTTGAATTTTGAACTCCTTAAAAAAAACATTTTTAAGAAATATATATAATAATAATATATAATATAATAATATATGCCATTTAGCAGACGCTTTTATCCAAAGCGACTTACAATCATGTGTGCATACATTCTACGATAACAACATTAGACCATTACAACATTAGACCATAACAATATTAGACCATAACAACATTAGACCATTAGATCATAACAACATTAGACCATTAGATCATAACAACATTAGATCATAACAACATTAGACCATAACAACATTAGATCATAACAACATTAGACCATTAGACCATAACAACATTAGATCATAACAACATTAGACCATAACAACATTAGACCATAACAACATTAGACCATAACAACATTAGACCATTAGACCATAACAACATTAGATCATAACAACATTAGACCATAACAACATTAGACCATAACAACATTAGACCATAACAACATTAGACCATAACAACATTAGACCATAACAACATTAGACCATAACAACATTAGACCATAACAACATTAGACCATAACAACATTAGACCATAACAACATTAGACCATAACAACATTAGACCATAACAACATTAGACCATAACAACATTAGACCATTAGACCATAACAACATTAGACCATAACAACATTAGACCATAACAACATTAGACCATAACAACATTAGACCATTAGACCATAACAACATTAGACCATTAGACCATAACAACATTAGATCATAACAACATTAGACCATAACAACATTAGATCATAACAACATTAGACCATAACAACATTAGACCATAACAACATTAGACCATAACAACATTAGACCATAACAACATTAGACCATAACAACATTGGACCATTAGACCATAACAACATTAGACCATAACAACATTAGATCATAACAACATTAGACCATAACAACATTAGACCATAACAACATTAGACCATTAGACCATAACAACATTAGACCATTAGACCATAACAACATTAGATCATAACAACATTAGACCATAACAACATTAGACCATAACAACATTAGATCATAACAACATTAGACCATAACAACATTAGACCATAACAACATTAGACCATAACAACATTGGACCATTAGACCATAACAACATTAGACCATAACAACATTAGATCATAACAACATTAGACCATAACAACATTAGATCATAACAACATAAAAAATCATTGGAAAAATAACAATTCAACTGTGAGTGGACATTCAACATAAAACATGATTATCAATAATACAAGGTAGGCTAAATTGATTCATAGAACATCCACTGACCTAGCAAGCAACAATAGATGCTCTGCTAACTGATTCCACTATTGAAAGAGAAAACAAAGAAATAAATACAAAATAAACTCTATATGCTGAGACTCAGGACAGAGATTTTCTGGGCGAAATAAAACATTTCAGAAGACTTTTAAGCCTCAAATACATTGCAAGTTGCCAGAGAGCCAGTGCAGGTAGCCATTAAATTAGATTAGCTAGATGTCTTATGCCGTGGGGTAGAAGCTGTCCTGTAGGATCCTGTTGGTTACAGGCTTGTGCATTGGTACTTCTTGCCGTGCGGTAGCAGAGAGAACAGTTTGTGGCTTGGGTGACTGGAGTCTTTAATCTTTTGGAGGTTCCTGGATGTCAGGGACCTCTGAGGAGCTGAGTCCCCATGCCAAGTCTTTTCAGCCTCCTGAGGGGGAAGAGGCGTTGTCGTTCCTCTTCATGAGTTTGTTGGTGTGTTTGGACCTTGATAAATCCTTAGTAATGTGGACACAGAGGATCTTGAAGCTGGCGACCCTCTCTACTACAGACCCTTCGATGTGAATGGGGGCGTGAACGTCCTCCGTTTCCTGTAGTCCACAATCAGCTCCTTTGTCTTACTGACATAGAGGGAGAGGTTGATGACCCCATTGCCAGGTCTCTGACCTCCTCCTTACATGCTGTTCCATCATCATCTGTGAATAGGCCTACCACCGTCGTGTAGTCAGCAAACGTAATGAGGATGTTGTAGTCGTGCCTGGCCATTCAGTCATGAGTAAACAGGGAGTACAGGAGGGGACTGTTGATGCAAGCCTTGACCATCATGCTGCTCTTCTCTGCATGATTGAAGAAGGCAATGGAGCTTTTTAAAAATGGTGGGTGGGGAAGTGAAAGCTGCTGCGTGATAGTGAAAAGGGGAGATATGTCGTGTGGGGAAACTGTTTTTTTCACCCAATTTGTCCAACTTATCACCTCTAAAAATTTAATAAAACACTATAAAGAGTTTATATAAAATTCACAAAACAAAGCTGTGTGTGTGTGTGTGTGTGTGTGTGTGTGTGTGTGTGTGTGTGTGTGTGTGTGTGTGTGTGTGTGTGTGTGTGTGTGTGTGTGTGTGTGTGTGTGTGTGTGTGTGTGTGTGTGTGTGTGTGTGTGTGTGTTCTTGGCCTCAGAAACTGATAGAGGAAAATATAGTTTAGATGATCAATTATGTATACTTTAATGATTAGAACCATTCATGCTAATACTATTATGTTATGATTTGAAAAGTATGGGTTCTTAATTGTACTGTTACTGAAAATGTAAGCAGAAATTAATTGTGTCTGTGTCTCCTGGGAAAGTTTTAAAGCAGAGATAATATAGTACTTCAAACAGATAAGAATGTTTTGGTTGGATTCCATTAGCAGAGAGAAGTATATCCTTTAGGCAGGTTGGAATGTAGTTTATGAGGGGAGTAAAACTATCTCCAAGACCGAATACTACGCCATTGTAAGACTGGGAGAGGGGGTGTAACTGATGACGTCATTTTATGTCTTCTTCAGATTTAAAATGTAATGTTCTTTGTATTTTGGGTCAGTACTCATCAAGAATAAATGCTGAACTTGTTTTTTTAAGACTGGTCTCTTGCTAATTCATGCAAATGATAAACTTACAACTTATCATGAATTAGAAATGAGTGCGAATTTAATTGGTTTTGGCAATAAAACATAAGGGAATTTAAAATTCCTCTATCAGAAACTAAGTGCTAGATCCAGTGTCAGGCAGCACACCGCTTAATAGGTTCTACCTTGTGAAAGAACTACACACTACCCCTGGCCCCAGTTGTCCTCCAGGCCAGGTTTAAATGAGATTGGGCCTAGTGTCAGGTCTTACCTGCTTATGACAGTGGGACAAACACACAATCTCTGCTATCTCTCAACCTACCATCACGTATACATCAAAACCATTTACCCTCCTAAGGGTCTACATGAGTTTGCACACACACGCGCTTGTGCATGCACATACACACAACTCTGTAATACCTCACATAATTCCTACAAAAGCCTTTGGAGGCTGTAGGTAAAACATTAGTATTTGGTTTAGGATCATGTTAGTGTTTGCTGCAAATCTGTTGTCACCCCTGAGCAGTGGAGCAGTGTTTTGTGGTATTTCACAGTGATCAACCTGCCAGACAGTGATGGGTTGAGAGGGGCTGGGCAGGGGGTTGGGCGACTGAACTGGGCGACTTCAACCTCCCGCCATCGATTAATTTCTTTCTACCTCTTTCTTTCCAATGCTTTCCTCTTTGGACCTCTCCCTTTCCCAGTCACCTCCCACTCACAATGCAGGTAATGCACTTGACCTCATCTCTACTAGATGCTGTTCGCCTACTAATCTCACTGCAAACCCCCTCCAGGTCTCTTATCACTACTTTGTTTTCTTTTCTGTATCCCTCTCATCCACCCTACCCACTCAGCCCCTATCCAAATGGTGCACCGTTGCAATTTTCTCTCTCTCTCCCACTACTCTGTTCTCTTCTATCCTTTCATCTCTCCCTTCTGCTAAATCCTTCTTTCTCCTGTCCCCTGATTCTGCATCTTAGACACTGTACCCTTTCCCCCCAGCCTGCTCTAGCCTCCCCTCTTGCTCAGTGGCCGAGTGACACTTGAGAGATCACAGAAAAGGGCTGAGTGAAAATGGAGCAAAACTAAACTTCCGGAGGACCTATCATCCTTTCACTACCTCCTCAATACCTTCACTTCCTCTGTATCTTCTGCTAAAGCCACTTTCAATCACTTTCAATTTCAAGTGTCTGCCTCTAACCCGAGGAAACACTTGCCCCCCTTCTCTTCCCTCCTTAATCCTCCACCCTCTCTGCGGACAACTTTGTCAACCACTTTCAAAAAACAGTTGGTGACATCCGCTCCTCATTCACTTAGATTACTGAGTCCACTGGTCCCACCCACACAGAACTACCCTACGCCATGACCTCTTTCTCCATTCTCTCTCCAGATGAATTCCTGCTAGTAGCTTTTTGTCCAGACCATCTCTAGAGACCTTCCCCCATTCCTCACTTCCCTCATCAACTCATCCCTAACCACTGCCTGCATCCCCTCAGACCTCAAAATGGCCAGAGTTGCTCCCCTGCTCAAGAAACCAACACTTGACTCCTCTTTCCAAAACACATGAGCATGCTATCATTGACCAACTCCCTCGTTATCTCTCTCAGAACGATCTGCTTGAACCTAACCAATCAGCTTTCAAGACAGGTCACTCAACTGAGACTGCTTTCCTCTGCGTCACGGAGACTCTCAATACTTTCAAAGCTGACTTTTTCTCCTCTGTTCTCATCCTCCTAGATCTATGTACTGCCTTTGACACCTTTAGCCATCAGGCCCTCCTCACCCTCTCAGGCTGGGCGTTTCAGGCTTTGCACACTCTTGGATTGCATCTGAGATTGTAGGCCGCTTTTACCAGTTGACGTGGACAGGATCTGTGTCTGCACCATGTACTCTAACTACTGGTGTCCCTCAGTGCTTGGTTCTTGGCCCTCTCCTCTTCTCTCTATACACCAAGTCACTTTGGTCTGTTATATCCTCAAATAGTCTCTCCTATCATTGCTATGTGAATGACACTCAACTACTTTTCTCCTTCCCCCTTCTTACATCCAAGTGGCGACACACATCTTTGTGTGCCTGGCTGAGATCTCAGCTTGGACGTCGGCCTATCACCTCAAGCTCAACCTCGAAAAGATGCTTCTGCTTTTTCTCCCAGGGAAGGCCTGTCTGCTCCAAAACCTCTCCATCACGGTTGACAGGATTGGTTGATTTCCAGTTAAGAAAACCTTTTTTTTAGATGATTGACGAGAAAAGTATCATCCAACCCATCAGGTATCTCATTGCAACCTCATATGCCATGTCTTGAAAAATGCAGATGGATATAAAAATACATTTACATTGTAATATTTCTGCCAGCCAATTTTCTAACTCCCATTCACTTTTGGACTTTATAACATTCCCAGAAGGATTATTGAGTCATTATTAGTTTTACACTTCAGACATGACTTTGCTGCTGTGCTGTAGAATTTGTTAATTAAAAAAATATATATATTGTTTAGTAAATTCTAAACATTAATGGATATTGGATTAAGAGAACATTTTCGTTAACTGGTGTCTTGTTAGTTCCAACATTCCCTCCATCTTGTGCCAATATGAGTTATCTTTAAGTTTTGGTTCCAATAGTTTATACTTTTTTCTAAGATAGTGTCAGTTGGATAGGCTCTCTGCAAGGTTTTGTATAGCTGGCACGCCCTGACCATAGAGAGCTGTTTATTCTCCATGTTGGTTGGGTTGGGGTGTGATTTAGGTGGGTTATCTAGGGGGAATTGTACATCAATTTTGGCCTGATATGGTTCCCAATCAGAGGCAGCTGTTTATCGTTGTCTCTCATTGGGGATTATATTTAGGTAGCCATTTTCCCATTGTGCTTTGTGGGACCTTGTCTATGTATAGTTGCCTGTGAGCATATTATTTAGCTTCATGTTTCCTTTATTCGCTTTATTGTTTCAGTGCTTTAAGTTCTCTTCCTAATAAAGGATGGAAACATACCACGCTTCATCTTGGTCCACTCCTTATAACGATCGTGACAATAGCTTACCTATCATGGCCAAAAAATGTAAAATCGACATTTTGTGATATAAGTTATGTATTTGACAATATCTACATTTGTCAATCCAAAATTGCTTTTTAAAGCTGTACTGGAAATACCGTACATTTACTTCCTATTACTAAGACATTACGGTTTATATGCCTTTAGTTTTCCATGAACCAATTTATCTGCAAATTCTGAAAAGATATCCAAGGAATGTACTTAAGGTTGTGTTTTTAGGGAGTGATATTGGTTCTTGTAGAATAGGTTTAATTTTCTTCCATATTTCTATAGTGTTCTTAACTATGAATATATGAATGTTCTTAGCTTTATCATTTGAAAATAGACAGGTCAAATATTCTGGGGATGAGTATATCTTCAATATGTACCCATTATTCCTCTTAACTACACTGAACAAAGTGTAAAGTGTTGGTCCCATGTAGAAGATCCCTGAAATTTTCCATACGCACAGAAGGCTTATTTCTATAACATTTGTGCACACATTTGTTTACATTCTTGTTAGTGAGCATTTCTCCTTTGCCAAGCTCCTCCATACATCTGACAAGAAGCTGATTAAACAGCATGCTCATTACACAGGTGCACCTTGTGACAGGGACAATAAAAGTACACTCTAAAATGCACAGTTTTGTCAAACTACACAATGCCACAGATGTCTCAGGTTTTGAGGAAGCATGCTGCAGAAAAGTGTACAGGTGCAGTGATCTGTGAGCTGCTCTGACAGCTGGTGCTTAAAGCTAGTGAGGGAAATATGAGTCTCCAGCTTCAGTGATGTTTGCAGTTCGTTCCAGTCATTGGCAGCAGAGAACTGGAAGGAAAGGCGGCCAAATGAGTAATTGGCTTTGGGGTGACTAGTGAAATATACCTGCAGGAGCGGGTGGATGCTGCTATGGTGACCAGTGAGCTGAGATAAGGTGGGGCTTTACCTAGCAGAGACTTGTAGATGACCTGGAGCCAGTGGGTTTGGCGATGAGTATGAAGCAGGGGACAGCCAACGAGAGCGCACAGGTCGCAATGGTGGGGAGTATATGCGGCTTTGGTGACAAAACGGATGGCACTGTGATAGACTGCATCCAATGTGTTGAGTAGAGTGTTGGAGGCTATTTTGTAAATGACATCGCCAAAGTCGAGGATCAGTAGGATGGTCAGTTTTACGAGGGAATGTTTGGCAGCATGAGTGAATGATGTTTTGTTGCGAAATAGGAAGCTGATTCTACATTTAAGTTTGGACTGGAGATGCTTAATGTCTGGAAGGAGGGATTAGAGTCTAACCAGACACCTAGGTATTTGTAGTTGTCCACATATTCTAAGTCAGAACCGTCCAGAGTAGTGATGCTGGACGGCAGGCAGGTGCGGGCAGAAATCAGTTGAAGAGCATGCATTTACTCTGTCTGAACTGTCTGAGAAGTAGTTGATGAACCAGGCAGTCATTTGAGAAACCAAGGCTGTTGAGTCTGCCGATAAGAATGCGGTGATGGATAGAGTCGAAAGCCTTGGCCAGGATGATGAATACGGCTGCACAATACGGCTGTCTCTTATCGATGGAGGTTATGATATTGTTTAGGATCTTGAGCGTGACTGAGGTACACCCATGACCAGCTGTGAAACCAGATTGCATAGCGGAGAAGGTACGGTGGGATTCAAAATGGACTGTGATCTGTTTGTTAACTTGGCTTTAGAACTGTTTTGCCTGCGGCCATGGAACTCTGACCTGTTCACCGGACGTGCTACCTGTCTCAGACCTGCTGTTTTCAACTCTCTAGAGACATCAGGAGTGGTAGAGATACTCTTAATGATCGACTATGAAAGACCAACTGACAATTTACTCCTGAGGTGCTGACTTGTTGCGCCCTCGACAACTACTGTGATTATTATTATTTGACCATGCTGGTCATTTATGAACATTTGAACATTTTGGCCATGTTCTGTTATAAATCTCCACCCGGCACAGCCAGAAGAGGACTGGCCACCCCTCATAGCCTGGTTCCTCTCTAGGTTTTGGCCCTTCTAGGGAATTTTTCCTAGCCACCGTGCTACTACACCTGCATTGCTTACTGTTTGGGGTTTTAGGCTTAGTTTCTGGGTTACAGCACTTTGAGATATCAGCTGATGTAAGAAGGGCTATATAAATAAATTACATTTGATTTGCAAAACAATTAAATAAATACATTTACTTTAAACACTGATACCTGTTATTTTTGAACGCTGTCTAATTATTTCTGCAAGCTGTTCAATTGCCAGTGCAAACAAGAGAGGGGAAATCCTTTTTTTTTGCCCCTTTCTAAAGCAATATCATCAGATAATGTATTATTTGTGTATAATTTTGCTTCAGGACATTTACATAATATTTGTATTAAATATATTATTTCAGATGGGAATTTGAAAGCTTCCAAAATGTTGAATAGAAATGGCCTTTCCAGACAGTCAAAAGCCTTTTTGGCATCAACAACCATTATTTTGTCACGCCTTGGTCATTGTATCTTGTGTTTTTGTTATATGTTTGGGTAGGCCAGGGTGTGACATGGGTTTATATGTTGTATTTCGTATTAGGGTTTGTATTAATTGGGAGTGTGTATTATTAGGGGTGTGTCTAGTTAGGCTTGGCTGCCTGAGGCGATTCCTAATTGGAGTCAGCTGATTCTAGTTGTCTCGGATTGGGAACCGTATTTAGGTAGCCTGAGTGCGCGTTGTATTTGGTGGGTGATTGTACCTGTCTTTGTGTTAGTCACCAGATAGGCTGTATTAGTTTCTTTCGTTTGTTGTTTTCTTCTTCCGTTATTTCATGTACCGTATTAGCTTCATTAAAAGTCATGAGTAACCTACACGCTGCATTTCGGTCTGACTTTCTACAAACAACAGATGAGGATCATTACAGAATCACCCACCACGATTCACAGACCGAGCAGCGTGTGAACTGGCAGGAGCTAAAGGAGGACGATATGGACGGCAGTAGCAGGGATTATATGACGTGGGAAGAAATCGGACAGGTGGGCAGCCGACCCAGAGCGAGTTCAAGAGCCCGCCTGGGATTCCCTACAGCAATGCGAAGAGGGCTATACACGTATGGAATCGAGAAGGAAAGCATTGCTATACAGAGCGAAAACTGAAGGTAACAGGGGAAAGCGCAGAGAGAGAGTGGCTGAGTCAGGAAACAGACCTGAGCCTACTCTCCCTGTTAATCGTGAAGAGCAGTTGCAATGGGAGAGAATGCATCATTTGGAGATTTGGACATGGGAGGAGGAATTAGACGGTCAAGGACCCTGGGAGCAGCCGGGAGAATATCTCTGTCCCAAGGAGGAAATAGGGGCAGCTAAAGCGGAGAGGCGTATGTATGAGGAGGCAGCACGGCGACGCGGTTGGAAACCGGAAAAACAGCCCAAAAAAATTATTGGGAGGGAGCTAGAAGGGAGAATAGTTATGCCAGGTAGGAAACCTGCGCATACACCCTGTGCTCACCTATGGAGCGCACAGTGTTTCCAGTGCGGGTGCAGAGCCAGCTGCGACTCATACCAGCCCTTCCTATTGGCCGGGCTAGAGTGGGCATCGAGCCAGGTAAGCTTGGGCAGGCTCGGTGCTCAAGAGCTCCAGTGCACCTGCACGGTCCGGTCTATCCAGAGCCACCTCTACACACCAGTCCTCCGGTAGCAGCTCCCCGCACCAGGCTTCCTGTGCGTGTCCTTGCGCCAGTACCACCGGTTCCAGCACCACGCACCAGGCCTCCAGTGCGCCTCGCCTGTTCAGCGCAGCCAGTGCTTTTCTCCACTCCTGCGCTGCCGGAGTCTCCCGCTTGTTTAGCGCAACCAGAGCTGTTCTCTTCTCCTGCGCTATCGGAGTCTCCCGCCTGTTCAGCTCAGCCAGAGCCTTTCTCCTCTCCTGCGCTACCGGAGTCTCCTGTCTGTTCAGCGCCACCAGTGCTCCCAGTCTGCCCAGCGCCGCCAGTCAGCCCAGCGTCACCAGTCTGCCAGGATCCGCCAGAAGTGCCAGTCTACCAAGATCTTCTAGATCGGCCAGACAACCTTAATCATCCAGGTCCACCAGCCAGCCAGGATTTACCGGAGCCTACTACCTGCCTGAGCTTCCTCTCAGTACTGAGCTTCCTCTCAGTACTAGGCTCCCTCTCTGTACTGGGCTCCCTCTCTGTACTGGGCTCCCTCTCTGTACTGGGCTCCCTCTCAGTACCGAGCTTCCTCTCAGTACCGAGCTTCCTCTCAGTACCGGGCTTCCCCTCAGTACCGGGCTTCCCCTCAGTACCGGGCTTCCCCTCAGTACCGGGCTTCCCCGGTCCCGGGCTGCCCCTCTGTCCCGGGCTGCCCCTCTATCCCGAGCGGCCCCTCTGTCCCGGGCTGCCCCTCTATCCCGAGCGGCCCCTCTGTCCCGAGCTGCCCCTCTGTCCCGAGCTGCCCCTCTGTCCCGAGCTGCCCCTCTGTCCCGAGCTGCCCCTCTGTCCCGAGCTGCCCCTCAGTTATGTGGGGATCAGTGTGAGGACTATTAGGCCATGGTCGGCAGAGAAGGTGGATTATCCTAGGACGCGAAGGGGAGGAACTAGGACATTTATGGAGTGGGGTCCACGTCCCGAGCCAGAACCGCCACCATGGACAGACGCCCACCCGGACCCTCCCTATGCTCTTGAGGTGCGTCCCGGAGTCCGCACCTTAGGGGGGGGGGGTTCTGTCACACCTTGGTCATTGTATCTTGTGTTTTTGTTATATGTTTGGGTAGGCCAGGGTGTGACATGGGTTTATATGTTGTATTTCGTATTAGGGTTTGTATTAATTGGGAGTGTGTATTATTAGGGGTGTGTCTAGTTAGGCTTGGCTGCCTGAGGCAATTCCTAATTGGAGTCAGCTGATTCTAGTTGTCTCGGATTGGGAACCGTATTTAGGTAGCCTGAGTGCGCGTTGTATTTGGTGGGTGATTGTACCTGTCTTTGTGTTAGTCACCAGATAGGCTGTATTAGTTTCTTTCGTTTGTTGTTTTCTTCTTCCGTTATTTCATGTACCGTATTAGCTTCATTAAAAGTCATGAGTAACCTACACGCTGCATTTCGGTCTGACTTTCTACAAACAACAGACGAGGATCATTACAGAATCACCCACCACGATTCACAGACCGAGCAGCGTATGAACTGGCAGGAGCTAAAGGAGGACGATATGGACGGCAGTAGCAGGGATTATATGACGTGGGAAGAAATCGACAGGTGGGCAGCCGACCCAGAGCGAGTTCAAGAGCCCGCCTGGGATTCCCTACAGCAATGCGAAGAGGGCTATACACGTATGGAATCGAGAAGGAAAGCATTGCTATACAGAGTGAAAACTGAAGGTAACAGGGGAAAGCGCAGAGAGAGAGTGGCTGAGTCAGGAAACAGACCTGAGCCTACTCTCCCTGTTAATCGTGAAGAGCAGTTGCAATAGGAGAGAATGCATCATTTGGAGATTTGGACATGGGAGGAGGAATTAGACGGTCAAGGACCCTGGGAGCAGCCGGGAGAATATCTCCGTCCCAAGGAAGAAATAGAGGCAGCTAAAGCGGAGAGGCGTATGTATGAGGAGGCAGCACGGCGACGCGGTTGGAAACCGGAAAAACAGCCCCAAAAAATTATTGGGGGGGGCTAGAAGGGAGAATAGTTATGCCAGGTAGGAAACCTGCGCATACTCCCTGTGCTCACCGTTGGGCTAGAGAGACCGGGCAGGCACCGTGTTATGCTATGGAGCGCACGGTGTTTCCAGTGCGGGTGCAGAGCCAGCTGCGACTCATACCAGCCCTTCCTATTGGCCGGGCTAGAGTGGGCATCGAGCCAGGTAAGCTTGGGCAGGCTCGGTGCTCAAGAGCTCCAGTGCGCCTGCACGGTCCGGTCTATCCAGAGCCACCTCTACACACCAGTCCTCCGGTAGCAGCTCCCCGCACCAGGCTTCCTGTGCGTGTCCTTGCGCCAGTACCACCAGTTCCAACACCACGCACCAGGCCTCCAGTGCGCCTCGCCTGTTCAGCGCAGCC
This sequence comes from Oncorhynchus gorbuscha, assembly GCF_021184085.1. NCBI lineage: Eukaryota > Metazoa > Chordata > Actinopteri > Salmoniformes > Salmonidae > Oncorhynchus > Oncorhynchus gorbuscha. The sequence continues at coordinate 58,660 of NW_025745140.1, forward strand.
AGTGCTTTTCTCCCCTCCTGCGCTGCTGGAGTCTCCCGCTTGTTTAGCGCAACCAGAGCTGTTCTCTTCTCCTGCGCTATCGGAGTCTCTCGCCTGTTCAGCTCAGCCAGAGCCTTTCTCCTTTCCTGCGCTGCCGGAGTCTTCTGTCTGTTCAGTGCCACCAGTGCTCCCAGTCTGCCCAGAGCCGCCAGTCAGCCCAGCATCACCAGTCTGCCAGGATCCACCAGAAGTGCCAGTCTGCCACGATCCACCAGAAGTGCCAGTCTACCAAGATCTTCTAGATCGGCCAGACAACCTTAATCATCCAGGTCCACCAGCCAGCCAGGATTTACCGGACCCTACTACCTGCCTGAGCTTCCTCTCAGTACTGAGCTTCCTCTCAGTACTAGGCTCCCTCTCTGTACTGGGCTCCCTCTCTGTACCGGGCTCCCTCTCAGTACCGAGCTTCCTCTCAGTACCGAGCTTCCTCTCAGTACCGAGCTTCCTCTCAGTACCGAGCTTCCTCTCAGTACCGTGCTTCCTCTCAGTACCGTGCTTCCCCTCAGTACCGGGCTTCCCCTCAGTACCGGGCTTCCCCGGTCTCGGGCTGCCCCTCTGTCCCGAGCGGCCCCTCTATCCCGAGCGGCCCCTCTGTCCCGGGCTGCCCCTCTATCCCGAGCGGCCCCTCTGTCCCGGGCTGCCCCTCTATCCCGAGCGGCCCCTCTGTCCCGGGCTGCCCCTCTGTCCCGAGCTGCCCCTCTGTCCCGAGCTGCCCCTCTGTCCCGAGCTGCCCCTCAGTTATGTGGGGATCAGGGTGAGGACTATTAGGCCATGGTCGGCGGAGAAGGTGGATTATCCTAGGACGCGAAGGGGAGGAACTAGGACATTTATGGAGTGGGGTCCACGTCCCGAGCCAGAACCGCCACCATGGACAGACGCCCACCCGGACCCTCCCTATGCTCTTGAGGTGCGTCCCGGAGTCCGCACCTTAGGGGGGGGGTTCTGTCACGCCTTGGTCATTGTATCTTGTGTTTTTGTTATATGTTTGGGTAGGCCAGGGTGTGACATGGGTTTATATGTTGTATTTCGTATTAGGGTTTGTATTAATTGGGAGTGTGTATTATTAGGGGTGTGTCTAGTTAGGCTTGGCTGCCTGAGGCGATTCCTAATTGGAGTCAGCTGATTCTAGTTGTCTCGGATTGGGAACCGTATTTAGGTAGCCTGAGTGCGCGTTGTATTTAGTGGGTGATTGTACCTGTCTTTGTGTTAGTCACCAGATAGGCTGTATTAGTTTCTTTCGTTTGTTGTTTTCTTCTTCCGTTATTTCATGTACCGTATTAGCTTCATTAAAAGTCATGAGTAACCTACACGCTGCATTTCGGTCTGACTTTCTACAAACAACAGACGAGGATCATTACATATTTATGAATCTATATCTTGTTTTTTGCATATTGTATTATAATTAAAAATGTTATTGTATTTTTTGTTAGTGTTATGTTTATGTATAAATTCTGGTAAGACTTTTGCTATTCTATTGCTCATAAGCTTTGTTATAGTGTTATTGTCACAATTGATTATACTTATGGTTCTATAATCAGTAGGGGACTCTCCAGGTTTTCCTGGTTTTAATATAATTGAAACTAGGAAGTGAGGTATTTAGTGACGTGTGCTGTCATTTGTGGGAATCGGGGCAGTACTTTGTCCCAAAATGTTGAATAGAATTTTACGGGAAAGCAATCCATTATTTACTTTTGGGAGATCTCTGTTTTTAGGGAATTTTTTTTTTGTCTGCTGATGATTGTTTCAGGGTTGTTGAGTCTATTATGTAGCTCAGCTCAACCCCCGAAGTGTCTCTTCACATCTTGCCAACCCCCATTGTCTCACCTTTGAGAAGCAGAGGTTACATCCTTTAGGTCTGATAAAATCCAAACAACTCAGAAGCTTATAAAAGGGTCTTAGGTTCATTTTTCTTTCTCTTATTTGTTCCTTACTTGCTGTGGTGAGATACCTACTGTATGCTCTTTCTCTCCCATGAGCTATGGGCCATGGCACAAGCCATGGTTTCTTTGTGTCTGTCTCTCTCACAATGCTTAGGAAAATGAATGCCTTGTAATGTTCGTTAATGCTTTGTAACTTATTAAGCTCATGCCTTGTATAATGTTATCATACATTTCACAAAGTAATTAAATGAACACATTTTTACTGCCCACTACAGTAAGTATTATTATGTAGGCTGGTGGAAATCCCCAACAGAGAATTCAAGATCTCCATTTTGTAGATGTGTAGAATTTATCCAACCATTAAGTAAAAATGATGTTGAATATATAATAAACTACATTCATCAATCTGACTCCATTATTATGTGAATAAATGCAACCGGCCCTGTGAATCTCTGGAGGATCTAGTCAAGGTAGCGAATAATTCCATCACTGACTCAATATGACTAGATACAAATAGCTAATCTTGGTGACCAATGTTCTAGCATTCATTTATTGAGTCAAGTAGATCAAGGATGTCATGTTTTTACCCAAGCGTGTGCTATGTGTATAGTGTAAATAACAACTACTGTATCAATAAACCTACTAAATTATAGGAATACAGTCCATCAAAGAATTACTCTGTAAAACAAGGTATGCATTTACTCAATTCAACTAATATAATGTATTGGTCACAAACTAATTGACACACAAACAATTACAGTGTATATGAAATACAAGATACAGAATAACACTGTAAATTACTATCACCAATAGGGTAAGATTTTACATAGTTAAACGCATCTTCAATTCTGAATAATCTCCATGTGAAAACTACATACAGCCGCTTCTTAGCAAGTTCTCATGTATGAGCAAATTCACTGCCCTTTACATCAAATTCAATCGGGAACAACAAGGATCCATCCAACGGTTTTTTAATTCAGATTTATAAACATTTTCATAGAAGCTTATAAAATTATCACATTGCTGCTATTTATAATTACCGCATTTGTATTTTTATCTTTTAAAATTATAACTGGTTTAGCGTGCATTCGTTTTATGAGAGGTGCAAGATAATTTCCAGTTCTCTTTTCCATGAAGTAATATGCTTTATTTGAGCTTAACCTGTAATTGTTGTCTCTTCAGAAGTAAAAGTTTGTATTTGTCAAACCCTGATCTGTTTCACCTGTCTTGTGCTTGTCTCCACCCCCCTCCAGGTGTCACTGATTTCCCCGTTATCCCCTGTAAATTTATTCTGTGTGGTTTCCATTTGTCTGTTGCCAGTTTGGCTTGTCTCGTCAAGCCTACCAGCATTTTTCCCGTACGCCTGTTTCTCATTAGTTCCCGTTTCCTAGTTCTCCCAGCTATTGGCCGTTCTGCCTGCCCTGACCCTGAGCCTGCCTTCCGTTCTGTACCTTACGGACTCTGCCTTGGATTTACTGACCTTTGCCTGCCCTTGACCTGTAGTTTGCCTACCCCCTGTTTTGTAATACATTTTTGTTATTTCGAACTGTTTGCATCTGGGTCTTAACCTGAGGTCTGATAGTATTCCTGCTTAACTTCAGATTTCTTTCTTTGACCTTGTAAGGATTTTTTCTAAGATAGAGATGTGTTTTTCTTTAGTTTTAATTTCTGAATTGCAGAGTATCAGATTATAATTTATTTGATGTACGCTTTAGAAGCATCCCAGATTATTTTGGGGGTTGTCTTTTCTCCATCCTTGTTACGAATCCCTTTTGGCGCGACAGTCTAGGGGGGATGGTAATGAGACCCGTAACATAACTCATGCAAATTATAATTGTGACAAAGTAAAAGTGAGAACGAAATAACCACGACTACTGGGATCTACCGTCAAACACAGTGTTTATTAATAAACACACGGTAATGGGGGGAGCAGGAAAAGGGGCTGAGCTGGACCCAAGGAAAGAAACGAGTATTCAAAAACACCCCTAAGCTAGACTAGCCTACTTTAACAACAGGTAACTAACTAACCAAAAATACAGTGGATGGTCCGCCCAGTTCTAACTAGTGTATTTAACAAAGTCTACCTACGGGTAGTGTATGCCCATGGGCGACTTGTCTTGGTTTCCCCTTTTCCCACCAGCAAACAAACACCATAACAACAATACTCACAGGTGAGGACAAAGTGCTATGGAGGTGCTCAAACAAAAGAGAGGTTAATACACAAAGAGAGAGTAACACAGAGACCTACAGACATGGCATTTACAGAGAGATTGAGCTCTAGAGCAAATAACTGACAGGGTTTTTAAACCAAGGTAAAGGAACTGTGATAGGGTAGGAAACAGGAGGAGGTGTCTTCTGATTGATGATTGGATTGGTGACTGATTGGGGAGTGATGATTTTCACCTGTGAGGGGAGAAGGAGAGAAAAGAACACAGGATACACACACACACAGGATACACACACACACACAGGATACTGGTATCCGTAACAAGGTGGTTTTTATTTTTTCATTTACGTATTTAATACATTTCAGGTCCAGAAGATGAGCTCTGTTCATTCTCCAAATGCTGTTGCTAAGTGTATTTTCTATTGGTGTAATTAAGCATTATACGTGTATTTCTGAGTCCAGTAAATTGTTGAGTGCATTTTTGGATCAAAAATGTAACTAGTTCTTGAATAGATTTTCTTACTTTGAGAAAAAAAATGAATATTATTTTGTAGTTGGGAATAGTAATCTCCTGCTGTCCTGTAAATTATTTGTAGAGATACATTTCCTTAAATGTGCCTTTTTTATTACTTTGTCAATCTTATCATATGTATGATTTAGGTCACCAGCTAAAATAATAGTTATTGTCTGGCTATGATGTAATATAGCTTAAAATCTATCTAAAAGTACCAGGTTTGCCACTGGTAGGATATACAATGAAATCAATGTGCATTTTTCACCAAGTAAGGTACAATTCAAGATTATAAAACAGTCTTCTTGGTCCATGTTCTGGGATATAAGTGAAAATGTTGTATTATTATGTATAAGGATGCCTACACCTCTGCTGTTACTACAGTAGGTGGCATTGTAGGCCTCTCCAACCCAGCTCCTCTTAAAATATTCAAGTTATGCTTTTTAAAATGTAACTCTGAAGAACCACATCTGCTTATGATATCTTTATCCCATACGATTATAATACCTGCCGAAACTGAGGGGGGACTCATCTATCCATAGATGGGTCATATGCTACAGACGATTTTGTGAGAAGACACATTTTCGGGATGTCTCGTGGTCTGACAAACACCACTCTAGCTCTGTTCCCTTTCAAAGCAGATGCGGAAGTGCAACGTTGGCTGATGCAGAGGATTGAGACGCATATTTTACAGGGATTATTTTTGCGGGGGCGAGGACAGCAACTCTAGCAGGTTACAGTGCATTCGAAAAGTATTTAGACCCCTTGACTTTTGACATTTTTCTACTTTACAGCCTTATTCTAATATTGATTCAATAGTTGTTTTCCCTCATCAATCTATACACAATACTCCATAACAGGTTTATAAACATTTTTGCAATTAAAAAAAAAAAAAGCAAAGATCACATCTACATTAGTATTCAGACCCTTTACTCAGTACTTTGTTGAAGCGATTACAGCCTCGAGTATTCTTGGTTATGATGCTACAAGCTTGGCACACCTGTATTTAGGGAGTTTCTCCCAGATGGGGAGGGTCGCTGCATAGCTATTTTCAGGTCCCTCCAGAGATGTTAGATCGGGTTCGAGTCAGGGCTCTGGCTGGGTCACTCATGAACATTCAGAGACTGTTCCACCGAAGCCACCCCTGCATCGTCTTGGCTGTGTAATTAGGGTTGTTGTCCTGTTGGAAGGTGAACCTTAGACTGGGTCAAAGGTCCTGAGCGTTCTGGAGCAGGTTTTTGTCAAGGATCTCTCCTGTTCATCATTCCCTCGATCCTGACTATTCTTCCAGTACCTGCTGCTGAAAAACATCCCCGCAGCAGGATGCTAACACCACCATGCTTCACCGTAGGGATGGTGGCAGGCTTCCTCCAGACGTATCGCTTGGCATTCAGGCCAAAGAGTTCAATCTTGGTTTCATCAGACCAGAGAATCTTGTTTCTCATGGTCTGAGTCCTTTAGGTGCCTTTTGGCAAAATCCAAGAGGGCTGTCATGTGCCTTTTACTGAGGACTGGCTTCCGTCTAGCCACTCTACCATAAAGGCCTGATTGGTGGAGTGCTGCAGAGAAGGTTGTCCTTCTGGAAGGTTCTCTCATCTCCATGACCAAGGCCCTTCTCCCCGATTGCTCAGTTTGGAAGAATATTGATTGTTCCAATCTTCTTCCATTTCAGAATGATGGAGGCCACTGTCTTCTTCAATGCTGCAGAAATGTTTTGGGACCCCTCCCAGATGTCTCGGAGCTTTACAGACAATTCCTTCGACCTCATGGCTTGGTTTTTGCTTTTGCTCTGACATGCACCGTCAACTGTGGGACCTTATATGGACAGGTATGTGCCTTTCCAAATCATGTCCAATTGAATTTACCACAGGTGGACTCCAATTAAGTTGTAGAAACATCTCAAGGATTATCAATGCAAACAGGATGCACTTGAGCTCAATTTCGAGTCTCATAGCAAAGGGTGTTAATACTTATGTAAATAAGGTATTTCTGTTTTACATTTGTCATTATGGGGTATTGTGTGTAGATTGATGAGGAATTTAATCAATTTGAGAATAAGACTGTAACGTAACAAAATGTGGAAAAGAGAAAGGGTCTGAATACTTTCTGAATGCACTATAAGTGTTCAAGAAACTTATGCCTTTTTCCACATCATGACGCTGTCACGCCTTGGTCTTAGTGTTTTGTGTTTTCGTTGATTGTTTGGTCAGGCCAGGGTGTGACATGGGTTTGTTTTGTTGTGTTTCGTATTGGGGTTTTGTGGTTATTGGGATTGCGGCTGAGTAGGGGTGTTGTATGGGCTTGGCTGCCTGAGGCGGTTCTCAATCAGAGTCAGGTGATTCTCATTGTCTCTGATTGGGAACCGTATTTAGGTAGCCTGGGTTTCGCTTTGTATTTCGTGGGTGATTGTTCCTGTCTCTGTGTAGTGTTCACCAGATAGGCTGTAATAGGTTTCTCGTTCCGTTTGTTGTTTTTTGTATTTATTAGTTTTTTCATGTATCGTTCCGTTTTCTTCATTAAAGACATGAGTAACCACCATGCTGCATTTCGGTCCGACTCTCTTTCTACAAACGAAGAACGCCGTTACAGACGCCTGTTCACAAGTTGATTTTGTTGGTCTTTGCTTGTATATAATTAAAGTTAACCTTAACTGTTCAGTCTATCATTGAAGAGCCAAATACAATATTTTAGCAGACATGATATATGAGGGCAATGTACATTCCATAAATTGGAAGGATCATAGTATAAATACACATAATGATTCAACATCCTTTCCTAATCTGTACATCACTTTTATTTTACAACAGGTTTGCATGTCACAAATAAAATTACACTGTAGTGTAATTAAGTCCTTCCTTTCTCTCTCTCTCTCTCTCTCTCCCAAACCAAATCCACCCCCTCCACCACCCCCTCCTAGTTCTCCCCCTTTACCCCACCCACCAGGGGCAAATCTCCAACTCCAAACAGGAACTATTACCCCAC
>NW_025745141.1:0-66020 GCF_021184085.1 Oncorhynchus gorbuscha
ATATCACAGACCACACAGACCACTACAGACCTGAGGGTAATAATATCACTACAGACCACTACAGACCTGAGGTAATAATATCACAGACCACTACAGACCTACAGACCACTACAGACCACTACAGACCTGAGGGTAATAATATCACAGACCACTACAGACCTGAGGGTAATAATATCACAGACCACTACAGACCTGAGGGTAATAACTACAGACCACTACAGACCTGAGGGTAATAATATCACAGACCACTACAGACTACAGACCACTACAGACCTGAGGGTAATAATATCACAGACCACTACAGACCACTACAGACCTGAGGTAATAATATACAGACCACTACAGACCTGAGGTAATAATATCACAGACCACTACAGAAGGGTAAGAATATCACAGACCACTACAGACCACTACAGACCTGAGGGTAATAATATCACAGACCACTACAGACCCTACAGACCTGGGTAATAATATCACAGACCACTACAGACCTGAGGGAGGGTCACAGACCATACAGACCTGAGGGTACAGATATCACAGACCACTACAGACCACTACAGACCTGAGGGTAATAATATCACAGACCACTACAGACCACTACAGACCTGAGGGTAATAATATCACAGACCACTACAGACCTGAGGGTAAGAATATCACAGACCACTACAGACCCACTACAGACCACTACAGACCTGAGGGTAAGAATATCACAGACCACTACAGACCACTACAGACCTGAGGGTAATAATATAATACTACAGACCACTACAGACCTGAGGGTAATAATATCACAGACCACTACAGACCTGAGGGTAATAATATCACAGACCACTACAGACCTGAGGGTAATAATATCACAGACCACTACAGACCTGAGGGTAATAATATCACAGACCACTACAGACCACTACAGACCTGAGGGTAATAATATCACAGACCACTACAGACCATATCACAGACCACTACAGACCAGAGGGTAAGAATATCACAGACCACTACAGACCTGAGGGTAATAATATCACAGACCACTACAGACCTGAGGGTAATAATATCACAGACAGACCACTACAGACCACTACAGACCTGAGGGTAATAATATCACAGACCACTACAGACCTGAGGGTAATAATATCACAGACCACTACAGACTACAGACCACTACAGACCTACAGACCTGAGGGTAATAATATCACAGACCACTACAGACCTGAGGGACAGACCACTACAGACCTGAGGGTAATAATATCACAGACCACTACAGACCTGAGGGTAATAATATCACAGACCACTACAGACCACTACAGACCTGAGGGTAATAATATCACAGACCACTACAGACCTGAGGGTAATAATATCACAGACCACTACAGACCACTACAGACCACTACAGACCTGAGGGTAATAATATCACAGACCACTACAGACCACTACAGACCTGAGGGTAATAATATCACAGACCACTACAGACCTGAGGGTAATAATATCACAGACCACTACAGACCACTACAGACCTGAGGGTAATAATATCACAGACCACTACAGACCTGAGGGTAATAATATCACAGACCACTATCACAGACCACTACAGACCTGAGGGTAATAATATCACAGACCACTACAGACCTGAGGGTAATAATATCACAGACTACAGACCTGAGGGTAATAATATCACAGACCACTACAGACCTGAGGGTAATAATATTACAGACCACTACAGACCACTACAGACCACTACAGACCTGAGGGTAAGAATATCACAGACCACTACAGACCTGAGGGTAAGAATATCACAGACCACTACAGACCACTACAGACCTGAGGGTAAGAATATCACAGACCACTACAGACCACTACAGACCTGAGGGTAATAATATCACAGACAACTACAGACCACTACAGACCTGAGGGTAATAATATCACAGACCACTACAGACCTGAGGGTAATAATATCACAGACCACTACAGACCACTACAGACCACTACAGACCTGAGGGTAATAATATTACAGACCACTACAGACCACTACAGACCTGAGGGTAAGAATATCACAGACCACTACAGACCTGAGGGTAATAATATCACAGACCACTACAGACCAGAGGGTAAGAATATCACAGACCACTACAGACCACTACAGACCACTACAGACCTGAGGGTAATAATATCACAGACAACTACAGACCACTACAGACCTACAGACCTGGGTAATAATATCACAGACCACTACAGACCTGAGGGTAATAATATCACAGACCACTACAGACCACTACAGACCACTACAGACCTGAGGGTAATAATATCACAGACCACTACAGACCTGAGGGTAATAATATCACAGACCACTACAGACCACTACAGACCACTACAGACCTGAGGGTAATAATATCACAGACCACTACAGACCACTACAGACCTGAGGGTAATAATATCACAGACCACTACAGACCACTACAGACCACTACAGACCTGAGGGTAATAATATCACAGACCACTACAGACCACTACAGACCTGAGGGTAAATAATATACAGACCACTACAGACCTGAGGGTAATAATCACAGAATACTACAGACCACTACAGACCTGAGGGTAATAATATCACAGACCACTACAGACCTGAGGGTAATAATTTCACAGACCACTACAGACCACTACAGACAGACCACTACAGACCTGAGGGTAATAAATACCACACAGACAGACCACTACAGACCTGAGGGTAATAATATCACAGACCACTACAGACCAGACCACTACAGACCACTACGACCTGACAGATCACAGACCACTACAGACCACTACAGACCTGAGGGTAATAATATCACAGACCACTACAGACCTGAGGGTAGATAATAATAATATCACAGACCACTACAGACCTGAGGGTAATAATATTACAGACCACTACAGACCACTACAGACCACTACAGACCTGAGGGTAATAATATCACAGACCACTACAGACCTCACAGACCACAGACCACTACAGACCTGAGGGTAATAATATCACAGACCACTACAGACCTGAGGGTAATAATATCACAGACCACTACAGACCACTACAGACCACTACAGACCTGAGGGTAATAATATCACAGACCACTACAGACCTGAGGGTAATAATATCACAGACCACTACAGACCTGAGGGTAATAATATCACAGACCACTACAGACCACTACAGACCTGAGGGTAATAATATCACAGACCACTACAGACCACTACAGACCTGAGGGTAATAATATCACAGACCACTACAGACCTGAGGGTAATAATATCACAGACCACTACAGACCACTACAGACCTGAGGGTAATAATATCACAGACCACTACAGACCTGAGGGTAATAATATCACAGACCACTACAGACCACTACAGACCACTACAGACCTGAGGGTAATAATATCACAGACCACTACAGACCTGAGGGTAATAATATCACAGACCACTACAGACCTGAGGGTAATAATATCACAGACCACTACAGACCTGAGGGTAATAATATCACAGACCACTCACAGACCACTACAGACCACTACAGACCTGAGGGTAATAATATCACAGACCACTACAGACCTACAGACTACAGACCTGAGGGTAATAATATCACAGACCACTACAGACTACAGACCAGACAGACCTACAGACCACTACAGACCACTACAGACCTGAGGGTAAGAATATCACAGACCACTACAGACCACTACAGACCTGAGGGTAAGAATATCACAGACCACTACAGACCACTACAGACCTGAGGGTAATAATATCACAGACAACTACAGACCACTACAGACCACTACAGACCACTAATAATACACAGACCACTACAGACCTGAGGGTAATAATATCACAGACCACTACAGACCTGAGGGTAATAATATTACAGACCACTACAGACCACTACAGACCACTACAGACCTGAGGGTAATAATATCACAGACCACTACAGACCTGAGGGTAATAATATCACAGACCACTACAGACCACTACAGACCACTACAGACCTGAGGGTAATAATATCACAGACCATACAGACCTCACAGACCACTACAGACCACTACAGACCTGAGGGTAATAATATCACAGACCACTACAGACCACTACAGACCTGAGGGTAATAATATCACAGACCACTCACAGACCACTACAGACCTGAGGGTAATAATATCACAGACCACTACAGACCACTACAGACCCTGAGGGTAATAATATCACAGACCACTACAGACCTGAGGGTAATAATATCACAGACTACAGACCTGAGGGTAATAATATCACAGACCACTACAGACCACTACAGACCTGAGGGTAATAATATACAGACCACAGACAGACCTACAGACCACTACAGACCTGAGGGTAATAATATTACAGACCACTACAGACCACTACAGACCTGAGGGTAAGAATATCACAGACCACTACAGACCTGAGGGTAATAATATCACAGACCACTACAGACCAGAGGGTAAGAATATCACAGACCACTACAGACCACTACAGACCACTACAGACCTGAGGGTAATAATATCACAGACCACTACAGACCACTACAGACCACTACAGACCTGAGGGTAATAATATCACAGACCACTACAGACCTGAGGGTAATAATATCACAGACCACTACAGACCACTACAGACCACTACAGACCTGAGGGTAATAATATCACAGACAACTACAGACCACTACAGACCTGAGGGTAATAATATCACAGACCACTACAGACCACTACAGACCACTACAGACCTACAGACCACTACAGACTACAGACCACTACAGACCTGAGGGTAATAATATCACAGACCACTACAGACCTGAGGGTAATAATATCACAGACCACTACAGACCAGAGGGTAATAATATTACAGACCACTACAGACCTGAGGGTAATAATATCACAGACCACTACAGACCAGAGGGTAATAATATCACAGACCACTACAGACCACTACAGACCACTACAGACCTGAGGGTAATAATATCACAGACCACTACAGACCACTACAGACCTGAGGGTAATAATATCACAGACCACTACAGACCACTACAGACCTGAGGGTAATAATATCACAGACCACTACAGACCACTACAGACCACTACAGGGTAATAATATCACAGACCACTACAGACCTGAGGGTAATAATATCACAGACCACTACAGACCACTACAGACCACTACAGACCTGAGGGTAATAATATCACAGACCACTACAGACCACTACAGACCTGAGGGTAATAATATCACAGACCACTACAGACCTGAGGGTAATAATATCACAGACCACTACAGACCACTACAGACCTGAGGGTAATAATATTACAGACCACTACAGACCACTACAGACCTGAGACAGACCTGAGGGTAATAATATCACAGACCACTACAGACCTGAGACAGACCTGAGGGTAATAATATCACAGACCACTACAGACCTGAGGGTAAGAATATCACAGACCACTACAGACCACTACAGACCACTACAGACCTGAGGGTAATAATATCACAGACCACTACAGACCACTACAGACCTGAGGGTAATAATATCACAGACCACTACAGACCTGAGGGTAATAATATCACAGACCACTACAGACCAGAGGGTAATAATATCACAGACCACTACAGACCTGAGGGTAATAATATCACAGACCACTACAGACCAGAGGGTAAGAATATCACAGACCACTACAGACCACTACAGACCTGAGGGTAATAATATCACAGACCACTACAGACCACTACAGACCTGAGGGTAATAATATCACAGACCACTACAGACCTGAGGGTAATAATATTACAGACCACTACAGACCACTACAGACCTGAGGGTAAGAATATCACAGACCACTACAGACCTGAGGGTAATAATATCACAGACCACTACAGACCACTACAGACCTGAGGGTAATAATATCACAGACCACTACAGACCTGAGGGTAATAATATCACAGACCACTACAGACCTGAGGGTAATAATATCACAGACCACTACAGACCAGAGGGTAATAATATCACAGACCACTACAGACCACTACAGACCACTACAGACCTCACAGACCACTACAGACCTGAGGGTAATAATATCACAGACCACTACAGACCCACAGACCACTACAGACCTGAGGGTAATAATATCACAGACTACAGACCACTACAGACCTGAGGGTAATAATATCACAGACCACTACAGACCTGAGGGTAATAATATCACAGACCACTACAGACCTGAGGGTAATAATATCACAGACCACTACAGACCACTACAGACCACTACAGACCTGAGGGTAATAATATCACAGACCACTACAGACCACTACAGACCTGAGGGTAATAATATCACAGACCACTACAGACCTGAGGGTAATAATATCACAGACCACTACAGACCAGAGGGTAAGAATATCACAGACCACTACAGACCACTACAGACCTGAGGGTAATAATATCACAGACCACTACAGACCTACAGACCACTACAGACCTGAGGGTAATAATATCACAGACCACTACAGACCACTACAGACCAGACCACTACAGACCTGAGGGTAATAATATCACAGACCACTACAGACCTGAGGGTAATAATATCACAGACCACTACAGACCACTACAGACCACTACAGACCTGAGGGTAATAATATCACAGACCACTACAGACCTGAGGGTAAGACCATCACAGACCTGACTACAGACCACTACAGACCACTACAGACCTGAGGGTAATAATATCACAGACCACTACAGACCACTACAGACCTGAGGGTAATAATATCACAGACCACTACAGACCACTACAGACCTGAGGGTAATAATATCACAGACAACTACAGACCACTACAGACCTGAGGGTAATAATATCACAGACCACTACAGACCTCACAGAGGGTAATAATATCACAGACCACTACAGACCACTACAGACCACTACAGACCTGAGGGTAATAATATACAGACCACTACAGACCACTACAGACCTGAGGGGACAACTAATAATATCACAGACCACTACAGACCACTACAGACACTACAGACCTGAGGGTAATAATATCACAGACCACTACAGACCTGAGGGTAATAATATCACAGACCACTACAGACTACAGACCTGAGGGTAAGAATATCACAGACTACAGACCACTACAGACCTGGGTAATAATATCACAGACCACTACAGACCACTACAGACCTGAGGGTAATAATATCACAGACCACTACAGACCTGAGGGAATATACAGAATACAGATATCACAGACCACTACAGACCTGAGGGTAATAATACTACAGACCACTACAGACCTACAGACCTGAGGGTAATAATATCACAGACCACTACAGAGGGTAATAATATCACAGACCACTACAGACCACTACAGACCACTACAGACCTGAGGGTAATAATATCACAGACCACTACAGACCTGAGGGTAATAATATCACAGACCACTACAGACCACTACAGACCCTACAGAGGGTAATAATATCACAGACCACTACAGACCTGAGGGTAATAATATCACAGACCACTACAGACCTGAGGGTAATACAGACCAGACCACTACAGACCACTACAGACCACTACAGACCTGAGGGTAATAATATCACAGACCACTACAGACCTGAGGGTAATAATATCACAGACCACTACAGACCACTACAGACCACTACAGACCTGAGGGTAATAATATCACAGACCACTACAGACCACTACAGACCTGAGGGTAATAATATCACAGACCACTACAGACCACTACAGACCACTACAGACCTGAGGGTAATAATATCACAGACCACTACAGACCTGAGGGTAATAATATCACAGACCACTACAGACCTGAGGGTAATAATATCACAGACCACTACAGACCACTACAGGAGTAATAATATCACAGACCACTAACAGACCACTACAGACCACTACAGACCTGAGGGTAATAATATCTACAGACCACTACAGACCACTACAGACCTGAGGGTAATAATATCACAGACCACTACAGACCTGAGGGTAATAATATCACAGACCACTACAGACCACTACAGACCTGAGGGTAAGAATATCACAGACCACTACAGACCACTCAGACAGACCACTACAGACCTGAGGGTAATAATATCACAGACCACTACAGACCACTACAGACCTGAGGGTACAGAAGGGTAATATCACAGACCACTACAGACCACTACAGACCTGAGGGTAATAATATCACAGACCACTACAGACCTGAGGGTAATAATATCACAGACCACTACAGACCACTACAGACCTGAGGGTAATAATATCACAGACCACTACAGACCTACAGACCACTACAGACCACTACAGACCTGAGGTAATAATATCACAGACCACTCACAGACCACTACAGACCAGAGGGTAAGAATATCACAGACCACTACAGACCACACAGACCACTACAGACCTGAGGGTAATAATATCACAGACCACTACAGACCACTACAGACCTACAGACCTGGGTAATAATATCACAGACCACTACAGACCTGAGGGTAATAATATCACAGACCACTACAGACCA
Source organism: Oncorhynchus gorbuscha (assembly GCF_021184085.1). Classification (NCBI taxonomy): domain Eukaryota; kingdom Metazoa; phylum Chordata; class Actinopteri; order Salmoniformes; family Salmonidae; genus Oncorhynchus; species Oncorhynchus gorbuscha. The sequence goes on from NW_025745141.1 coordinate 8,552, forward strand.
CTACAGACCACTACAGACCTGAGGGTAATAATATCACAGACCACTACAGACCACTACAGACCACTACAGACCCGAGGGTAATAATATCACAGACCACTACAGACCTGAGGTAATAATATCACAGACCACTACAGACCACTACAGACCTGAGGGTAATAATATCACAGACCACTACAGACCACTACAGACCTGAGGGTAATAATATCACAGACCACTACAGACCACTACAGACCACTACAGACCTGAGGGTAATAATATCACAGACCACTACAGACCTGAGGGTAATAATATCACAGACCACTACAGACCACTACAGACCACTACAGACCTGAGGGTAATAATATCACAGACCACTACAGACCAGAGAGGGTAATAATATCACAGACCACTACAGACCACTACAGACCTGAGACCTGGGTAATAATATCACAGACCACTACAGACCACAGACCACTACAGACCTGAGGGTAATAATATCACAGACCACTACAGACCACTACAGACCTGAGGGTAATAATATCACAGACCACTACAGACCACTACAGACCTGAGGGTAATAATATCACAGACCACTACAGACCTGACTAAGAATATCACAGACCACTACAGACTACAGACTGAGGGTAATAATATCCACTACAGACCACTACAGACCTGAGGGTAATAATATCACAGACCACTACAGACCTGAGGGTAATAATATCACAGACCACTACAGACCTGAGGGTAATAATATCACAGACCACTACAGACCACTACAGACCTGAGGGTAATAATATACAGACCACTACAGACCACTACAGACCACTACAGACCTGAGGGTAATAATATCACAGACCACTACAGACCACTACAGACCTGAGGGTAATAATATCACAGACCACTACAGACCTGACTACAGAATACAGATCACAGACCACTACAGACCACTACAGACCACTACAGACCTGAGGGTAATAATATCACAGACCACTACAGACCACTACAGACCTGAGGGTAATAATATCACAGACCACTACAGACCTGAGGGTAATAATATCACAGACCACTACAGACCTGAGGGTAATAATATCACAGACCACTACAGACCAGAGGGTAAGAATATCACAGACCACTACAGACCACTACAGACCTGAGGGTAATAATATCACAGACCACTACAGACCACTACAGACCTGAGGGTAATAATATCACAGACCACTACAGACCTGAGGGTAATAATATTACAGACCACTACAGACCACTACAGACCTGAGGGTAAGAATATCACAGACCACTACAGACCTGAGGGTAATAATATCACAGACCACTACAGACCACTACAGACCACTACAGACCTGAGGGTAATAATATCACAGACCACTACAGACCTGAGGGTAATAATATCACAGACCACTACAGACCAGAGGGGTACAGACCACTATACAGACCTGAGACCACTACAGACCCTACAGACCACTACAGACCTGAGGGTAATAATATCACAGACAACTACAGACCACTACAGACCTGAGGGTAATAATATCACACTACAGACCATAATACCAGACCACTACAGACCATCACAGACCACTACAGACCAGACCACTACAGACCACTACAGACCTGAGGGTAATAATATCACAGACCACTACAGACCACTACAGACCACTACAGACCTGAGGGTAATAATATCACAGACAACTACAGACCTGAGGGTAATAATATCACAGACCACTACAGACCACTACAGACCACTACAGACCTGAGGGTAATAATATCACAGACAACTACAGACCACTACAGACCTGAGGGTAATAATATCACAGACCACTACAGACCACTACAGACCTGAGGGTAATAATATCACAGACCACTACAGACCTGAGGGTAATAATATCACAGACCACTACAGACCAGAGGGTAATAATATTACAGACCACTACAGACCTGAGGGTAATAATATCACAGACCACTACAGACCAGAGGGTAATAATATCACAGACCACTACAGACCACTACAGACCACTACAGACCTGAGGGTAATAATATCACAGACCACTACAGACCACTACAGACCTGAGGGTAATAATATCACAGACCACTACAGACCACTACAGACCTGAGGGTAATAATATCACAGACCACTACAGACCTGAGGGTAATAATATCACAGACCACTACAGACCACTACAGACCTGAGGGTAATAATATCACAGACCACTACAGACCACTACAGACCTGAGGGTAATAATATCACAGACCACTACAGACCTGAGGGTAATAATATACAGACCACTACAGACCTGAGGACCACTACAGACCTAATAATATCACAGACCACTACAGACCTGAGGGTAATAATATCACAGACCACTACAGACCTGAGGGTAATAATATTACAGACCACTACAGACCACTACAGACCTGAGGGTAATAATATCACAGACCACTACAGACCTGAGGGTAATAATATCACAGACCACTACAGACCACTACAGACCTGAGGGTAATAATATCACAGACCACTACAGACTACAGACCACTACAGACCAGAGGGTAAGAATATCACAGACCACTACAGACCACTACAGACCACTACAGACCTGAGGGTAATAATATCACAGACAACTACAGACCACTACAGACCTGAGGGTAATAATATCACAGACCACTACAGACCTGAGGGTAATAATATCACAGACCACTACAGACCACTGAGGGTAATAATATCACAGACCACTACAGACCTGAGGGTAATAATATCACAGACCAACTACAGACCTGAGGGTAATAATATCACAGACCACTACAGACCACTACAGACCACTACAGACCTGAGGGTAAGAATATCACAGACCACTACAGACTACAGACCACTACAGACCTGAGGGTAATAATATCACAGACCACTACAGACCACTACAGACCTGAGGGTAATAATATCACAGACCACTACAGACCTGAGGGTAATAATATCACAGACCACTACAGACCAGAGGGTAATAATATCACAGACCACTACAGACCACTACAGACCTGAGGGTAATAATATCACAGACCACTACAGACCAGAGGGTAATAATATCACAGACCACTACAGACCACTACAGACCACTACAGACCTGAGGGTAATAATATCACAGACCACTACAGACCACTACAGACCTGAGGGTAATAATATTACAGACCACACAGACCACTACAGACCTGAGGGTAATAATATCACAGACCACTACAGACCTACAGAGGGTAATAATATCACAGACCACTACAGACCTGAGGGTAATAATATCTACAGACCACTACAGACCACTACAGACCTGAGGGTAAGAATATCACAGACCACTACAGACCTGAGGGTAATAATATCACAGACCACTACAGACCACTACAGACCTGAGGGTAATAATATCACAGACCACTACAGACCACTACAGACCACTACAGACCACTACAGACCTGAGGGTAAGAATATCACAGACCACTACAGACCACACAGACCACTACAGACCTGAGGGTAATAATATCACAGACCACTACAGACCACTACAGACCACTACAGACCTGAGGGTAATAATATCACAGACAACTACAGACCTGAGGGTAATAATATCACAGACCACTACAGACCACTACAGACCACTACAGACCTGAGGGTAATAATATCACAGACAACTACAGACCACTACAGACCTGAGGGTAATAATATCACAGACCACTACAGACCACTACAGACCTGAGGTAATAATATCAATAATATCACAGACCACTACAGACCTGAGGGTAATAATATCACAGACTACAGACCTACAGACCACTACAGACCACTACAGACCTGAGGGTAATAATATCACAGACCACTACAGACCAGAGGGTAATAATATCACAGACCACTACAGACCACTACAGACCACTACAGACCTGAGGGTAATAATATCACAGACCACTACAGACCACTACAGACCTGAGGGTAATAATATCACAGACCACTACAGACCACTACAGACCTGAGGGTAATAATATCACAGACCACTACAGACCTGAGGGTAATAATATCACAGACCACTACAGACCAGAGGGTAAGAATATCACAGACCACTACAGACCACTACAGACCTGAGGGTAATAATATCACAGACCACTACAGACCACTACAGACCTGAGGGTAATAATATCACAGACCACTACAGACCTGAGGGTAATAATATCACAGACCACTACAGACCTGAGGGTAATAATATTACAGACCACTACAGACCACTACAGACCTGAGGGTAATAATATTACAGACCACTACAGACCACTACAGACCTGAGACAGACCTGAGGGTAATAATATCACAGACCACTACAGACCTGAGACAGACCTGAGGGTAATAATATCACAGACCACTACAGACCTGAGGGTAAGAATATCACAGACCACTACAGACCACTACAGACCACTACAGACCTGAGGGTAATAATATCACAGACCACTACAGACCACTACAGACCTGAGGGTAATAATATCACAGACCACTACAGACCTGAGGGTAATAATATCACAGACCACTACAGACCAGAGGGTAAGAATATCACAGACCACTACAGACCACTACAGACCTGAGGGTAATAATATCACAGACCACTACAGACCACTACAGACCTGAGGGTAATAATATCACAGACCACTACAGACCTGAGGGTAATAATATTACAGACCACTACAGACCACTACAGACCTGAGGGTAAGAATATCACAGACCACTACAGACCTGAGGGTAATAATATCACAGACCACTACAGACCACTACAGACCACTACAGACCTGAGGGTAATAATATCACAGACCACTACAGACCTGAGGGTAATAATATCACAGACCACTACAGACCAGAGGGTAAGAATATCACAGACCACTACAGACCACTACAGACCACTACAGACCTGAGGGTAATAATATCACAGATACAGACCACTACAGATAACTACAGACCACTACAGACCTGAGGGTAATAATATCACAGACCACTACAGACCTGAGGGTAATAATATCACAGACCACTACAGACCACTACAGACCACTACAGACCTGAGGGTAATAATATCACAGACCACTACAGACCACTACAGACCACTACAGACCTACAGACCTGAGGGTAATAATATCACAGACCACTACAGACCCTGAGGGTAATATATCACAGACCATACAGACCTGAGGGACCACTACAGACCACTACAGACCACTACAGACCTGAGGGTAATAAGACCACTACAGACCTGAGGGTAATAATATCACAGACCACTACAGACCTGAGGGTAATAATATCACAGACCACTACAGACCACTACAGACCACTACAGACCAGAGGGTAATAATATTACAGACCACTACAGACCTGAGGGTAATAATATCACAGACCACTACAGACCAGAGGGTAATAATATCACAGACCACTACAGACCACTACAGACCACTACAGACCTGAGGGTAATAATATCACAGACCACTACAGACCACTACAGACCTGAGGGTAATAATATCACAGACCACTACAGACCACTACAGACCTGAGGGTAATAATATCACAGACCACTACAGACCTGAGGGTAATAATATCACAGACCACTACAGACCAGAGGGTAAGAATACAGACCACTACAGATCACAGACCACTACAGACCACTACAGACCTGAGGGTAATAATATCACAGACCACTACAGACCACTACAGACCTGAGGGTAATAATATCACAGACCACTACAGACCTACAGAGGGTAATAATAATAATATCACAGACCACTACAGACCTGAGGGTAATAATATACAGACCACTACAGACCACTACAGACCTGAGGGTACAGACCACTACAGACCACTCACAGACCACTACAGACCACTACAGACCTGAGGGTAATAATATCACAGACCACTACAGACCTGAGACAGACCTGAGGGTAATAATATCACAGACCACTACAGACCTGAGGGTAAGAATATCACAGACCACTACAGACCACTACAGACCACTACAGACCTGAGGGTAATAATATCACAGACCACTACAGACCACTACAGACCTGAGGGTAATAATATCACAGACCACTACAGACCTGAGGGTAATAATATCACAGACCACTACAGACCAGAGGGTAAGAATATCACAGACCACTACAGACCACTACAGACCTGAGGGTAATAATATCACAGACCACTACAGACCACTACAGACCTGACCACTACAGACCTGAGGGTAATAATATCACAGACCACTACAGACCTGAGGGTAATAATATCACAGACCACTACAGACCACTACAGACCACTACAGACCTGAGGGTAATAATATCACAGACCACTACAGACCTGAGGGTAATAATATCACAGACCACTACAGACCACTACAGACCACTACAGACCTGAGGGTAATAATATCACAGACCACTACAGACCTGAGGGTAATAATATCACAGACCACTACAGACCAGAGGGTAAGAATATCACAGACCACTACAGACCACTACAGACCACTACAGACCACTACAGACCTGAGGGTCACAGAATAGACCTATCACAGACAGACCACTACAGACCACTACAGACCTGAGGGTAATAATATCACAGACCACTACAGACCTGAGGGTAATAATATCACAGACCACCACCAGACCTGAGGGTAAGAATATCACAGACCACTACAGACCACTACAGACCTGAGGGTAATAATATCACAGACCACTACAGACCACTACAGACCTGAGGGTAATAATATCACAGACCACTACAGACCTGAGGGTAATAATATCACAGACCACTACAGACCACTACAGACCACTACAGACCTGAGGGTAATAATATCACAGACCACTACAGACCACTACAGACCAGTAATAATATCACACTACAGACCTGAGGGTAATAATATCACAGACCACTACAGACCACTACAGACCACTACAGACCTGAGGGTAATAATATCACAGACCACTACAGACCTGAGGGTAATAATATCACAGACCACTACAGACCAGAGGGTAATAATATTACAGACCACTACAGACCTGAGGGTAATAATATCACAGACCACTACAGACCAGAGGGTAATAATATCACAGACCACTACAGACCACTACAGACCACTACAGACCTGAGGGTAATAATATCACAGACCACTACAGACCACTACAGACCTACAGACTACTACAGAGAGGGTAATAATATCACAGACCACTACAGACCACTATACAGACCACTACAGACAGACCACTACAGACCTGAGGGTAATAATATCACAGACCACTACAGACCTGAGGGTAATAATATCACAGACCACTACAGACCAGAGGGTAAGAATATCACAGACCACTACAGACCACTACAGACACTACAGACCACTACAGACCTGAGGGTAATAATATCACAGACCACTACAGACCACTACAGACCTGAGGGTAATAATATCACAGACCACTACAGACCTGAGGGTAATAATATCACAGACCACTACAGACCTGAGGGTAATAATATTACAGACCACTACAGACCACTACAGACCTGAGGGTAAGAATATCACAGACCACTACAGACCTGAGGGTAATAATATCACAGACCACTACAGACCACTACAGACCTGAGGGTAAGAATATCACAGACCACTACAGACCTGAGGGTAATAATATCACAGACCACTACAGACCAGAGGGTAAGAATATCACAGACCACTACAGACCACTACAGACCACTACAGACCTGAGGGTAATAATATCACAGACAACTACAGACCACTACAGACCTGAGGGTAATAATATCACAGACCACTACAGACCTGAGGGTAATAATATCACAGACCACTACAGACCACTACAGACCACTACAGACCTGAGGGTAATAATATCACAGACCACTACAGACCTGAGGGTAATAATATCACAGACCACTACAGACCAGAGGGTAATAATATTACAGACCACTACAGACCTGAGGGTAATAATATCACAGACCACTACAGACCAGAGGGTAATAATTTCACAGACCACTACAGACCACTACAGACCACTACAGACCTGAGGGTAATAATATCACAGACCACTACAGACCACTACAGACCTGAGGGTAATAATATTACAGACCACTGCAGACCACTACAGACCTGAGGGTAATAATATCACAGACCACTACAGACCACTACAGACCTGAGGGTAATAATATCACAGACAACTACAGACCTGAGGGTAATAATATCACAGACCACTACAGACCACTACAGACCACTACAGACCACTACAGACCTGAGGGTAATAATATCACAGACCACTACAGACCACTACAGACCTGAGGGTAAGAATATAATAATAAATAATAATAATAATATAGACTACTATAGACTAATAAGGACTAACTACATACTAGGATAGACTACTACATTCTACTATAAACTACTATAGACTACTATAGACTACTACAGACTACTATAGACTACTGTAGACTACTGTAGACTACTATAGACTAATAAGGACTAACTGCATACTAGGATAGACTACTACATTATACTGTAAACTACTAACTCCAGACTAACTACAGACTACCATAGACTATTATAGACGACTTTATATTACTACAGATTCACGGCAAACTACTATAGACTACTATAGACTACTATAGACTACTACAGACTACTATAGACTACTACAGACTACTATAGACAACTACAGATTACTATAGGCTAACCCCAGACTAACTACAGACTACTATAGACAACTACAGATTACTATAGACTAACCCCAGACTAACTACAGACTACTACAGACAACTACAGATTACTATAGACTAACCCCAGACTAACTACAGACTACTACAGACAACTACAGACTACTATAGACTACTATAGACTACTACAGACTAACTACAGATTACTATAGACTAACCACAGACTAACTACAGACTACTATAGACTACTACAGATTCACGGCAGGCTACTATATAGACTACTATAGACTACTATAGACTACTACAGACTACTCTAGACAACTACAGATTACTATAGACTAACCACAGACTAACTACAGACTACTATAGACTACTACAGATTACTATAGACAACTACAGACTAACTACAGACTAGGATAGACTACTACATTCTACTATACACTACTATAGACTACTACAGACTACTACAGACTACTATAGACTAATAAGGACTAACTACGTACTAGGATAGACTACTACATTTTACTATAAACTACTATAGACTACTAGACTACTATAGACTAATGAGGACTAACTGCATACTAGGTTAGACTACTACATTCTACTATAAACTACTATAGACTACTATAGACTAATAATGACCAACTGCATACTAGGATAGACTACTACATTCTACTATAAACTACTATAGACTACTATAGACTAATAATGACCAACTGCATACTAGGATAGACTACTACATACTACTATAGACTACTATAGACTAATAATGACTAACTGCATACTAGGATAGACTACTACATTCTACTATAAACTACTAACTCCAGACTAACTACAGACTACCATAGACTATTATAGACGACTTTATATTACTACAGATTCACGGCAAACTACTATAGACTACTATAGACTACTATAGACTACTACAGACAACTACAGATTACTATAGGCTAACCCCAGACTAACTACAGACTACAATAGACTACTACAGATTACTATAGACAACTACAGACTAACTACAGACTACTATAGACTACTACAGATTACTATAGACTAACCACAGATTACTATAGACTACTACAGATTACTATAGACTAACCACAGATTACTATAGCCTACTACAGATTATTATAGACTAACCACAGACTAACTACAGACTACTATAGACTACTACAGATTCACGGCAGGCTACTATAGACTACTACAGACTACTATAGACAACTACAGACTACTATAGACTACTACAGACTACTATAGACAACTACAGACTACTATAGACAACTACAGACTACTATAGACTACTACAGATTCACGGCAGGCTACTATAGACAACTACAGACTACTATAGACAACTACAGACTACTATAGACAACTACAGACTACTATAGACTACTACAGACTACTATAGACAACTACAGACTACTATAGACTACTACAGACTACTATAGACAACTACAGATTCACGGCAGGCTACTATAGACTACTACAGACTACTATAGACTACTACAGACTACTATAGACAACTACAGACTACTACAGACTACTATAGACAACTACAGACTACTATAGACTACTACAGACTACTATAGACAACTACAGACTACTATAGACTACTATAGACAACTACAGACTACTATAGACTACTATAGACAACTACAGACTACTATAGACAACTACAGACTACTATAGACTACTATAGACAACTACAGACTACTATAGACTACTATAGACTACTACAGACTACTATAGACTACTACAGACTACTACAGACTACTATAGACAACTACAGACTACTATAGACTACTACAGACTACTATAGACAACTACAGACTACTATAGACAACTACAGACTACTATAGACTACTACAGACTACTATAGACAACTACAGACTACTATAGACTACTACAGACTACTATAGACTACTACAGACTACTATAGACAACTACAGACTACTATAGACAACTACAGACTACTATAGACAACTACAGACTACTATAGACAACTACAGACTACTATAGACAACTACAGACTACTATAGACTACTATAGACTACTACAGACTATAGACTACTATAGACTACTATAGACTACTACAGACTACTATAGACTACTACAGACTACTATAGACAACTACAGACTACTATAGACTACTATAGACTACTACAGACTACTATAGACTACTATAGACAACTACAGACTACTACAGACTACTATAGACTACTACAGACTACTATAGACTACTACAGACTACTATAGACTACTATAGACTACTATAGACTACTATAGACTACTACAGACTACTATAGACTACTACAGACTACTATATAGACTACTATAGACTACTACAGACTACTATAGACTACTATAGACTACTACAGACTACTATAGACTACTATAGACTACTACAGACTACTATAGACTACTACAGACTACTATAGACTACTATAGACTACTACAGACTACTATAGACTACTATAGACTACTATAGACTACTACAGACTACTATAGACTACTATAGACTACTACAGACTACTATAGACTACTATAGACTACTACAGACTACTATAGACTACTACAGACTACTATAGACTACTATAGACTACTACAGACTACTATAGACAACTACAGACTACTATAGACTACTACAGACAACTACAGACTACTACAGACTACTACAGACTACTACAGACTACTACAGACTACTACAGACTACTACAGACTACTATAGACTACTATAGACTACTACAGACTACTATAGACAACTACAGACTACTATAGACTACTACAGACAACTACAGACTACTACAGACTACTATAGACTACTACAGACTACTACAGACTACTACAGACTACTATAGACTACTATAGACTACTACAGACAACTATAGACTACTACAGACTACTATAGACTACTACAGACTACTATAGACTACTACAGACTACTATAGACTACTATAGACAACTACAGACTACTACAGACTACTATAGACTACTACAGACTACTATAGACTACTACAGACTACTACAGACTACTATAGACTACTATAGACTACTACAGACTACTATAGACTACTACAGACTACTATAGACTACTACAGACTACTATAGACTACTACAGACTACTATAGACTACTACAGACTACTATAGACTACTACAGACTACTATAGACTACTACAGACTACTATAGACAACTACAGACTACTACAGACTACTATAGACTACTATAGACTACTATAGACTACTACAGACTACTATAGACAACTATAGACTACTACAGACTACTACAGACTACTATAGACTACTACAGACTACTACAGACTACTATAGACTACTATAGACTACTATAGACAACTACAGACTACTATAGACTACTACAGACTACTATAGACTACTATAGACTACTATAGACTACTACAGACTACTACAGACTACTATAGACTACTATAGACTACTATAGACTACTATAGACTACTACAGACTACTACAGACTACTATAGACTACTATAGACTACTACAGACTACTACAGACTACTATAGACTACTATAGACTACTATAGACTACTATAGACTACTACAGACTACTATAGACTACTATAGACTACTATAGACTACTATAGACTACTACAGACTACTACAGACTACTATAGACCATTCCAAATCAAATCAAATTGTTCTGGTCACATACAGCAGATGTTAATGTGAGTGTAGTGAAATGCTTGTGCTTCTAGTTCCGACAATGCAGTAATATCTAACAAGTGATCTAACAATTCCACAACAAATACCTTATACACACAAATCTAAGTAAAGGGGTGGAATAAGAATATATACATATAAATATATGGATGAACGATGGCCGAGCGGCATAGGCAAGATGCCATAGGTGGTATAAAATACAGTATACACAAATGAGATGAGTAATGCAAGACTACTGTAGAAAACTATACACAAACTGTACACTACGTAAGACTACTACAGACGACTATATAATCTCTACTGACAAATATAGACTACTATAGACTAACTGTAGTCTACGTCAGACTACTATAGACAAACTGTAGACTACGTAAGACTACTACAGACGACTATATAATCTCTACTGACAAATATAGACTACTATAGACTAACTGTAGTCTACGTCAGACTACTATAGACAAACTGTAGACTACGTAAGACTACTACAGACGACTATATAATCTCTACTGACAAATATAGACTAAATTACAGACTACTATAGACAAACTGTAGACTACATCAGACTACTATAGAGTAACTTTAGACTACTATAGACTACTATAGGCAAACTTTAGACTACTATAGACTAACTTTAGACTACTATAGACAAATATAGACAAACTTTAGTCTATGTCAGACTACCATAGACTACGTCAGACTACTGTAGACTACTGTAGACTAGTCAGACTACTGTAGACTACTGTAGACAAAGTCAGACTATTATAGACTACTGTAGGCTACTATAGACTACTATAGACCAACTGTATACTACTATAGACTACTGTAGTCTGTCAGACTACTGTAGACTACTGTAGACTAATTACAGACTAATATAGCCTAACTGTAGACTACGTCAGACTACTATAGACTACGATAGACTAATTACAAACTCCTATAGACTAACTGTAGACTAAATACAGACTACTATAGACTAACTACAAACTGCTATAGACTAATTACAGACTACTGTAGGCTATTTACAGACTACTATATACTAAATATATACTACTGTAGACTATTTACAGACTACTGTAGACTATTTACAGACTACTGTAGACTATTTACAGACTACTGTAGACTATTTACAGACTAATATAGACTATTTACAGACTACTGTAGACTATTTACAGACTACTATATACTAAATATATACTACTGTAGACTATTTACAGACTACTGTAGACGATTTACAGACTACTGTAGACTATTTACAGACTACTATATACTAAATATATACTACTGTAGACTATTTACAGACTACTGTAGACGATTTACAGACTACTGTAGACTATTTACAGACTACTATATACTAAATATATACTACTGTAGACTATTTACAGACTACTATATACTAAATATAGACTACTGTAGACTATTTACAGACTACTGTAGACTATTTACAGACTACTATATACATTTACATCACATTTAAGTCATTTAGCAGACGCTCTTATCCAGAGCGACTTACAAATTGGTGCATTCACCTTATGACATCCAGTGGGACAGTCACTTAACAATAGTGCATCTAAAACTTAAGGGGGGGGGTGAGAGGGATTACTTAACCTATCCTAGGTATTCCTTAAAGAGGTGGGGTTTCAGGTGTCTCCGGAAGGTGGTGATTGACTCCGCTGTCCTGGCGTCGTGAGGGAGTTTGTTCCACCATTGGGGGGCCAGGGCAGCGAACAGTTTTGACTGGGCTGAGCGGGAGCTGTACTTCCTCAGTGGTAGGGAGGCGAGCAGGCCAGAGGTGGATGAACGCAGTGCCCTTGTTTGGGTGTAGGGCCTGATCAGAGCCTGGAGGTACTGAGGTGCCGTTCCCCTCACAGCTCCGTAGGCAAGCACCATGGTCTTGTAGCGGATGCGAGCTTCAACTGGAAGCCAGTGGAGAGAACGGAGGAGCGGGGTGACGTGAGAGAACTTGGGAAGGTTGAACACCAGACGGGCTGCGGCGTTCTGGATGAGTTGAAGGGGTTTAATGGCACAGGCAGGGAGCCCAGCCAACAGCGAGTTGCAGTAATCCAGACGGGAGATGACAAGTGCCTGGATTAGGACCTGCGCCGCTTCCTGTGTGAGGCAGGGTCGTACTCTGCGGATGTTGTAGAGCATGAACCTACAGGAACGGGCCACCGCCTTGATGTTAGTTGAGAACGACAGGGTGTTGTCCAGGATCACGCCAAGGTTCTTGGCGCTCTGGGAGGAGGACACAATGGAGTTGTCGACCGTGATGGCGAGATCATGGAACGGGCAGTCCTTCCCCGGGAGGAAGAGCAGCTCCGTCTTGCCGAGGTTCAGCTTGAGGTGGTGATCCGTCATCCACACTGATATGTCTGCCAGACATGCAGAGATGCGATTCGCCACCTGGTCATCAGAAGGGGGAAAGGAGAAGATTAATTGTGTGTCGTCTGCATAGCAATGATAAGAGAGACCATGTGAGGTTATGACAGAGCCAAGTGACTTGGTGTATAGCGAGAATAGGAGAGGGCCAAGAACAGAGCCCTGGGGGACACCAGTGGTGAGAGCGCGTGGTGAGGAGACAGATTCTCGCCACGCCACCTGGTAGGAGCGACCTGTCAGGTAGGACGCAATCCAAGCGTGGGCCGCGCCGGAGATGCCCAACTCGGAGAGGGTGGAGAGGAGGATCTGATGGTTCACAGTATCGAAGGCAGCCGATAGATCTAGAAGGATGAGAGCAGAGGAGAGAGAGTTAGCTTTAGCAGTGCGGAGCGCCTCCGTGATACAGAGGAGAGCAGTCTCAGTTGAATGACTAGTCTTGAAACCTGACTGATTTGGATCAAGAAGGTCATTCAGAGAGAGATAGCGGGAGAGCTGGCCAAGGACGGCACGTTCAAGAGTTTTGGAGAGAAAAGAAAGAAGGGATACTGGTCTGTAATTGTTGACATCGGAGGGATCGAGTGTAGGTTTTTTCAGAAGGGGTGCAACTCTCGCTCTCTTGAAGACGGAAGGGACGTAGCCAACGGTCAGGGATGAGTTGATGAGCGAGGTGAGGTAAGGGAGAAGGTCTCCGGAAATGGTCTGGAGAAGAGAGGAGGGGATAGGGTCAAGCGGGCAGGTTGTTGGGCGGCCGGCCGTCACAAGACGCGAGATTTCATCTGGAGAGAGAGGGGAGAAAGAGGTCAGAGCACAGGGTAGGGCAGTGTGAGCAGAACCAGCGGTGTCGTTTGACTTAGCAAACGAGGATCGGATGTCGTCGACCTTCTTTTCAAAATGGTTGACGAAGTCATCTGCAGAGAGGAGGGGGGGGGAGGGGGCGGAGGATTCAGGAGGGAGGAGAAGGTGGCAAAGAGCTTCCTAGGGTTAGAGGCAGATGCTTGGAATTTAGCGTGGTAGAAAGTGGCTTTAGCAGCAGAGACAGAGGAGGAAAATGTAGAGAGGAGGGAGTGAAAGGATGCCAGGTCCGCAGGGAGGCGAGTTTTCCTCCATTTCCGCTCGGCTGCCCGGAGCCCTGTTCTGTGAGCTCGCAATGAGTCATCGAGCCACGGAGCGGGAGGGAGGACCGAGCCGGCCTGGAGGATAGGGGACATAGAGAGTCAAGGGATGCAGAGAGGGAGGAGAGGAGGGTTGAGGGAGGCAGAATCAGGAGATAGGTGGGAGAAGGTTTGAGCGGAGGGAAGAGATGATAGGATGGAAGAGGAGAGAGTAGCGGGGGAGAGAGAGCGAAGGTTGGGACGGCGCGATACCATCCGAGTAGGGGCAGTGTGGGAGGTGTTGGATGAGAGCGAGAGGGAAAAGGATACAAGGCAGTGGTCGGAGACTTGGGGGAGTTGCAGTGAGGTTAGTGGAAGAACAGCATCTAGTAAAGATGAGGTCGAGCGTATTGCCTGCCTTGTGAGTAGGGGGGAAGGTGAGAGGGTGAGGTCAAAAGAGGAGAGGAGTGGAAAGAAGGAGGCAGAGAGGAAAGAGTCAAAGGTAGACGTGGGGAGGTTAAAGTCGCCCAGAACTGTGAGAGGTGAGCCGTCCTCAGGAAAGGAGCTTATCAAGGCATCAAGCTCATTGATGAACTCTCCGAGGGAACCTGGAGGGCGATAAATGATAAGGATGTTAAGCTTGAAAGGGCTAGTAACTGTGACAGCATGGAATTCAAAGGAGGCGATAGACAGATGGGTAAGGGGAGAAAGAGAGAATGACCACTTGGGAGAGATGAGGATCCCGGTGCCACCACCCCGCTGACCAGACGCTCTCGGGGTGTGCGAGAACACGTGGGCGGACGAAGAGAGAGCAGTAGGAGTAGCAGTGTTGTCTGTGGTGATCCATGTTTCCGTCAGTGCCAAGAAGTCGAGGGACTGGAGGGAGGCATAGGCTGAGATGAACTCTGCCTTGTTGACCGCAGATTGGCAGTTCCAGAGGCTACCGGAGACCTGGAACTCCACGTGGGTCGTGCGCGCTGGGACCACCAGAGTAGGGTGGCCGCGGCCACGCGGTGAGGAGCGTTTGTATGGTCTGTGCAGAGAGGAGAGAACAGGGATAAACAGACACATAGTTGACAGGCTACAGAAGAGGCTACACTAATGCAAAGGAGATTGAATGACAAGTGGACTACACGTCTCGAATGTTCAGAAAGTTAAGCTACGTAGCAAGAATCTTATTGACTAAAATGATTAAAATGATACAGTACTGCTGAAGTAGGCCAGCTGGCAGTGGGTGCGTTGTTGACACTACACTAATCAAGTCATTCCGTTGAGTGTAATAGTTCTGCAGTGTTGCTATTCGGGGCTAGCAGGCTAGCTAGCAGTGTTGTTTACGTTACGTTGCGTTAAAAGAACGACAATAGATGGCTAGCGAACCTAGAAAATCGCTCTAGACTACACAATTATCTTTGATACAAAGACGGCTATGTAGCTAGCTAAGTAGCTAGCTACGATCAAACAAATCAAACCGTTGTACTGTAATGAAATGAAGTGAAAATGTGATACAACCTGTGAATGCGACCGGGTAGTTGAGTTCTATACAGAAGACGTTGGCTAGCGTTGGCTAGCTGTTGGCTAGCTAGCAGAGTCACCTACGTTAAGGACGACAAATAGCTGGCTAGCTAACCTCGGTAAATTAAGATAATCACTCTAAGACTACACACTCTAAACCTAAACAACACAATTATCTTGGATACGATGATACGATGATACGAAGACAGCAAAGACAGCTATGTAGGTAGCTAACACTAAACTAATCAAGTCGTTCAGTTGAGTGTAAGAGTTTCTCAGTGCAGCTAATCAGTGGACGTTAGCTAGCTGGCTAGTGAAGACTACGTTAGGACGGCGAAATACGATAATTACGCAATTATCTTTGATACAAAGACGGCTATGTAGCTAGCTGAGAAGAAATTGCTAAGATAAGACAAATCAAACCGAGATATAATGAAAAAGTTAAAAAGTTATACTACCCGTTGGAGCGACGTGCAGATGCGTGCAGATGCGACCACTCGCTCCATTTTACAGACTACTGTAGACTATTTACAGACTACTATAGACTACTGTGGACTAACTACTATCCAGAAGGTAACACTACTACAGCCTGATACAATTGTATCTTATTTCAACCTACAGCCTGATAGAATTGTATCTTATTTCAACCTACAGCCTGATACAATTATATCTTATTTCAACCTGCAGCCTGATACAATTATATCTTATTTCAACCTTCAGCCTGATACAATTGTGTGTCGTGATTGCGTTTGGTGTGTTAGGACAGAATCAATTTGCGCACGATGGTATTACAGGGATATGGCTCTGAATATATACAGCAACACCTCCCCCATAAGCATTCCCGTCTCTTCTATAGATGTTATATCCTTGTATTGTTACTGCTGTATCATCAAATGAATAATCTAAGTGAGTCTCAGAAATGGCTAATATATAAATGTTATCAAATCAAATCAAATTTTATTTGTCACATACACATGGTTAGCAGATGTTAATGCGAGAGTAGCGAAATGCTTGTGCTTCTAGTTCCGACAGTGAGGTAATAACCAGTTATCTGATATCAGCAAGTTATTTTTTTATTTATCCGTTATTTTACCAGGTAAGTTGACTGAGAACACTTTCTCATTTGCAGCACCGACCTGGGGAATAGTTACAGGAGGGGGATGAATGAGCCAAACTGGGTATTATTAGGTGACCGTGATGGTATGAGGGCCAGATTGGGAATTTGGCCAGGACACCGGGTTAACACCCCGACTCTTACGATAAGTGCCATGGGATCTTTAATGACCTCAGAGAGTCAGGACACCCGTTTAACGCCCCAACCGAAAGACAGCACCCTACACAGGGCAGTGTCCCCAATCACTGCCCTGGGGCATTGGGATATTATTTAGACCAGAGAAAGAGTGCCTCCTACTGGCCCTGCAGCACCTCTTCCAGCAGCATCTGGTCTCCCATCCAGGGACCAACCAGGACCAACCTAGTCATTGATTTCATGAACCTTATTTGTAAGGCTACATATATTAATATGGTCTATGTTCAGCCCCTTCCTGCTTATCAGAGAGACATAAATATGGAACAGAACAAATAAAGCAAGAGAAAAATATACATTCAGCAGTCCGTTCATCAATTTGTGTGTGTGTGTGTGTGTGTGTGTGTGTGTGTGTGTGTGTGTGTGTGTGTGTGTGTGTGTGTGTGTGTGTGTGTGTGTGTGTGTGTGTGTGTGTGTGTGTGTGTGTGTGTGTGTGTGTGTGTGTGTGTGTGTGTGTGTGTGTGTGTGTGTGTGTGTGTAGAATACAGCAGGTTTGAGGCTAAGATCCACGACCTGAGAGAACAGATGATGAACAGTAGCATGAGCTCTGGGACCCTCCGAGCCAACAGGACCTTCTATGTCAGGTAAAGTAGTGTCATGATAATGTAGCCCTATGTCATGCTAATGTCTCCCTGACATACTAATGTAGCTCTATGTCCTCTCTATGCAGGGCCCTGTTTGACTATGATAAAACAGCAGACTGTGGGCTGTTGAGCCAGGCATTGGGCTTTAACTTCGGGGAGGTGCTCCATGTGACTGACTGTAGTGATGAAGAATGGTGGACTGCTAGGAGACTGGGACAACAGGGACAACTGGAGGAACTAGGGTATATACCCAGCAAACACAGGTAGGTAACACACCTAACGCGGGTAACGCACCTGACGCTGAGGGGGACCAGACCTAACGCTGAGGGGGACCAGACCTAACACTGAGGAGACCTAAAGCTCAGGGGGACTTGACCTAACACTGAGGATACCTAACACTAAGGGGGACCAGACCTAACACTGAGGGGGAGACCTAACGCTGAGGGGGACCACACCTAACGCTGAGGGGGACCACACCTAACACTGAGGGGGAGACCTAACACTGAGGGGGGAGACCTAACGCTGAGGGGGACCACACCTAACACTGTAGGGGACCACACCTAACACTGTAGGGGACCACACCTAACACTGAGGGGGAGACCTAACGCTGAGGGGGACCACACCTAACGCTGAGGGGGACCTAACACTGAGGGGGACCACACCTACCACTGAGGGGGACCAGACCTAACGCTGAGGGGGGAGACCTAATGCTGAGGGGGACCACACCTAACACTGAGGGGGACCAGACCTAACGCTGAGGGGGGAGACCTAACGCTGAGGGGGACCACACCTAACACTGTAGGGGACCACACCTAACACTGAGGGGGAGACCTAATGCTGAGGGGGACCACACCTAACACTGAGGGGGGACTCCTAACACTGAGGGGGACCACACCTAACACTGAGGGGACCACACCTAACGCTGAGGGGGACCAGACCTAACACTGAGGGGGACCACACCTAACACTGAGGGGACCACACCTAACGCTGAGGGGGACCAGACCTAACACTGAGGGGGACCACACCTAACACTGAGGGGGACCACACCTAACACTGAGGGGGACCACGCCTAACTCTGAGGAGGACCACACCTAACACTGAGGGGGACCACACCTAACACCTAAGTTAATACAGTTAACCCCCTCCTGTGTGTTTCTGTGAGTGGTCTCTAATGACGCAGTATGTAGTGCCATGTTAATGTAGCCCTATGTCTCTCTATGCAGGGTGGAGAGGAAGGAGTGGTCTCGTATGAAGAATAAGGACCGCAGCAGCTTTGTTCAGAGCTATGAAACTGTTACACAGATAGAAGGTAGGTCTGACCTGTGACCTCAGATTATTTTATTTCTCTGAAATGGTGGTAGTTTCAGCCAGTAGAACTGAAGTGGAGGGTGTGTATCCCACTCCGGCCACAAGATGGCGGTCTGACACAACCAGTGATGCTATAACTCTGAGCTATTCAATTGGGGGTATGCGGCCCCCTAGGGATCCTCTGAGGTACTGTAGGAAGTCTCTGCTCCCTGGGGATCCACTGAGGTACTGTAGGGAGTCTCTGCCCCTAGGGATCCACTGAGGTACTGTAGGGAGTCTCTGCCCCCTAGGGATCCACTGAGGTACTGTAGGGAGTCTCTGCCCCCTAGGGATCCACTGAGGTACTGTAGGGAGTCTCTGCCCCCCTAGGGATCCTCTGTGGTACTGTAGGATGTCTCTGTCCCCCTAGGGATCCTCTGAGGTACTGTAGGAAGTCTCTGTCCCCCTAGGGATCCTCTGAGGTACTGTAGGAAGTCTCTGCCCCCCTAGGGATCCTCTGAGGTACTGTAGGAAGTCTCTGCCCCCTAGGGATCCACTGAGGTACTGCATGTGAAAATATACATATTTAATTATTTTAAGTGAAAAACACATTTGTATTTACTTAAATGTTTGAATGAATATCACTAGCAACAACAGGAAATAGAAACACAACATGCAACAATGTTAATGAGTTGACAAAGTTCCATTTCTTATAAAGAAATCAGTGAATTGAAATAAATAAATTAGGCCATAATCCACGCATTTCACATGACTGGGAATACAGATATGCATCTGTTGGCCACAGATACACAGATGGGGTGGCAGGTAGCCTAGTGGTTAGAGCGTTGGGCCAGTAACCAGCAGGTAGCCTAATGGTTAGAGTATTGGGCCAATAACCAGCAGGTAGCCTAGTGGTTAGAGTGTTGGGCCAATAACCAGCAGGTAGCCTAGTGGTTAGAGTATTGGGCCAATAACCAGCAGGTAGCCTAGTGGTTAGAGTGTTGGGCCAATAACCAGCAGGTAGCCTAGTGGTTAGAGTATTGGGCCAATAACCAGCAGGTAGCCTTGTGGTTAGAGTGTTGGGCCAATAACCAGCAGGTAGCCTGGGGGAAGTCCCTGGGGGTAAGGTCCTGGGTCCCTGGGGGAAGTCCCTGGGAGGAAGGCCCTGGGTCCCTGGGAGGAAGGCCCTGGGTCCCTGGGAGGAAAGCCCTGGGTCCCTGGGAGGAAGGTCCTGGGAGGAAGTCCCTGGGTCCCTGGGAGGAAGGCCCTGGGTCCCTGGGAGGAAGGCCCTGGGTCCCTGGGAGGAAGGCCCTGGGAGGAAGTCCCTGGGTCCCTGGGAGGAAGGCCCTGGGTCCCTGGGAGGAAGGCCCTGGGAGGAAGTCCCTGGGAGGAAGTCCCTGGGAGGAAGTCCCTGGGAGGAAGGCCCTGGGAGGAAGTCCCTGTGTCCCTGGGAGGAAGGCCCTGGGAGGAAGGCCCTGGGAGGAAGTTCCTGGGAGGAAGGCCCTGGGTCCCTGGGCGGAAGGCCCTGGAAGGAAGTCCCTGGGAGGAAGTCCCTGGGAGGAAGGCCCTGGGGGAAGTCCCTGGGAGGAAGTCCCTGGGAGGAAGTCCCTGGGAGGAAGTCCCTGGGAGGAAGTCCCTGGGAGGAAGTCCCTGGGAGGAAGGCCCTGGGAGGAAGGCCCTGGGAGGAAGTCCCTGGGAGGAAGGCCCTGGGAGGAAGGCCCTGGGGGAAGTCCCTAGGTTTGCCTGGGAGGAAGTCCCTAGGTTTGCCTGGTAGGAAGTCCCTAGGTTTGCCTGGGAGGAAGTCCCTAGGTTTGCCTGGGAGGAAGTCCCTAGGTTTGCCTGGGAGGAAGTCCCTAGGTTTGCCTGGGAGGAAGGTCCCTAGGTTTGCCTGGGAGGAAGTCCCTAGGTTTGCCTGGGAGGAAGTCCCTGGGTTTGCCTGGGAGGAAGTCCCTGGGTTTGCCTGGGAGGAAGTCCCTGGGTTTGCCTGGGAGGAAGTCCCTGGGTTTGCCTGGGAGGAAGTCCCTGGGTTTGCCTGGGAGTAAGGCCCTGGGTCCCTGATTAAGAAAATCTATAACTGTATTTTTCTCTCTCTCTCCAGTCCACTATGTGAGGCCTATCATTATACTGGTCCTACTAAAGACAGAGTGACCTCTAACCTCTCTCTCTCTCTCTCTCTCTCTCTCTCTCTCTCTCTCTCTCTCTCTCTCTCTCTCTCTCTCTCTCTCTCTCTCTCCAGTCCACTATGTGAGGCCTATCATTATACTGGTCCTACTAAAGACAGAGTGACCTCTAACCTCTCTCTCTCTGTCTCTCTCTCTCTTTCCAGTCCACTATGTGAGGCAAATCATTATACTGGGTCCTACTAAAGACAGAGTGAACTCTAACCTCTCTCTCTCTGTCTCTCTCTCTCTCTCTCCAGTCCACTATGTGAGGCCTATCATTATATTGGGTCCTACTAAAGACAGAGTGAATGATGATCTTCTCTCTGAGTTTCCTGACAAGTTTGGTTCCTGTGTTCCACGTGAGTATTACTATCAAATATAGGTACTACTACAGGTACTATATACACATAGGCACTACTATAGGTACTACTATAGGTACTACTATAGGTACTACTATAGGTACTACTATAGGTACTACTATAGACCCATTATATACACATAGGTACTACTATAGGTACTACTATAGGTACTATATACATGTAGGTACTACTATAGGTACTACTATAGGTACTACTATAGGTACTATATACATGTAGGTACTACTGTAGGTACTACTATAGGTACTACTATATGTACTATATACATGTAGGTACTACTATAGGTACTACTATAGGTACTACAATAGGTACTATATACATGTAGGTACTACTATAGGTACTACTATAGGTACTATATACATGTAGGTACTACTATAGGTACTATATACATGTAGGTACTACTATAGGTACTATATACATGTAGGTACTACTATAGACCCATTATAGACAAATAGGTACTACTATAGGTACTACTATAGACCCATTATAGACAAATAGGTACTAGTATAGGTACTATATACATGTAGGTACTACTATAGGTACAACTATTGACCCATTATATATTTATAGGTTCTACTATAAACTACTATAATACAGATGAAAACTCTCTTGGTAGATAGTGTGGTCTACAGCTTATTGTAAGGTACTCTACCTCAGACGGGCAATACCTCTAGACTTCTTTAATATTAGACATCGTGCACCAGCTGTTATTGACAAAAAGACACACACCCCACCCCTCGTCTTACCAGAGGTAGTGTCTCTGTTCTGCCGGTGCAGGGAAAATCCCACCAGCTCTATATTATCCGTATCTTCGTTCAGCCACGTCTCGGTGAAACATAAGATGTTACAGTTAATGTCCCGTTGGTAATCTTAATAGTAGATCATCTTATAGTTTGTGTCCCAAATAAACAATCAACAATATACTATTTACAATTAAACTACGCTTCAAAACATTATCTGAAATAGTGTCCTAACACAGAACATGTGTCCGTCCGTGTGTGTGTGTAACATAAACGTGTGTGTGTGTAACATAAACGTGTGTGTGTGTAACATAAACGTGTGTGTGTGTGTAACATAAACGTGTGTGTGTGTGTAACATAAACGTGTGTGTGTGTAACATAAACGTGTGTATGTGTGTGTGTGTAACATAAACGTGTGTGTGTGTGTAACATAAACGTGTGTGTGTGTGTGTGTAACATAAACGTGTGTGTGTGTGTAACATAAACGTGTGTGTGTGTGTGTAACATAAACGTGTGTGTGTGTGTAACATAAACGTGTGTGTGTGTGTGTGTGTGTGTGTGTGTGTGTGTGTGTGTGTGTGTGTGTGTGTGTGTGTGTGTGTGTGTGTGTGTGTGTGTGTGTGTGTGTGTGTGTGTGTGTGTGTGTGTGTGTGTGTGTGTGTGTGTGTGTAACATAAACGTGTGTGTGTGTGTGTAACATAAACGTGTGTGTGTGTGTGTGTAACATAAACGTGTGTGTGTGTGTGTGTAACATAAACGTGTGTGTGTGTGTAACATAAACGTGTGTGTGTGTGTAACATAAACGTGTGTGTGTGTAACATAAACGTGTGTGTGTGTAACATAAACGTGTGTGTGTGTGTGTGTAACATAAACATGTGTGTGTGTGTAACATAAACGTGTGTGTGTGTGTGTGTGTGTAACATAAACGTGTGTGTGTGTGTAACATAAACGTGTGTGTGTGTGTGTGTGTAACATAAACGTGTGTGTGTGTGTGTGTGTGTGTGTGTGTGTGTGTGTGTGTGTGTGTGTGTGTGTGTGTGTGTGTGTGTGTGTGTGTGTGTGTGTGTGTGTGTGTGTGTGTGTGTGTGTGTGTGTGTAGACACGACACGGCCCCAGAGGGAGTATGAGGTGGATGGGCGGGACTACCACTTTGTGTCGTCAAGGGAACAGATGGAGAAGGACATCCAATCACATCACTTCATAGAGGCGGGTCAATACAACAGTCACCTGTATGGAACCAGCGTTCAGAGTGTCCGCATGGTCGCAGAGCAGGTAAGGGGAGGGTGTGTGTGTGTGTGTGTGTGTGTGTGTGTGTGTGTGTGTGTGTGTGTGTGTGTGTGTGTGTGTGTGTGTGTGTGTGTGTGTGTGTGTGTGTGTGTGTGTGTGTGTGTGTGTGTGTGTGTGTGTGTGTGCGTGCGTGTGTGAGAGAGAGACCTTTCAACTATTGGGTCCTTTAATGTGTAAAGTATTTTATTGTGTATGTTCTGCACTGTACAGAATATATTGATTAACCAGGTGTGTGTTTGTGTGCGCAGATGGGGAAACACTGTATCTTAGATGTATCAGCTAATGCAGTGAGGAGACTACAGGCAGCTCAGCTTCATCCTATTGCTGTCTTCATCAGACCAAGATCACTGGAAAATATACTGTAAGTAGGAGGGAGTGGGTTCTCTTCATCAGACCAAGATCACTGGAAAATATACTGTAAGTAGGAGGGAGTGGGTTGTCTTCCTCAGACCAAGATCACTGGACAATATACTGTAAGTAGGAGGGAGTGGGTTCTCTTCATCAGACCAAGATCACTGGAAAATATACTGTAAGTAGGAGGGAGTGGGTTGTCTTCCTCAGACCAAGATCACTGGACAATATACTGTAAGTAGGAGGGAGTGGGTTCTCTTCATCAGACCAAGATCACTGGAAAATATACTGTAAGTAGGAGGGAGTGGGTTCTCTTCCTCAGACCAAGATCACTGGAAAATATACTGTAAGTAGGAGGGAGTGGGTTCTCTTCATCAGACCAAGATCACTGGAAAATATACTGTAAGTAGGAGGGAGTGGGTTCTCTTCCTCAGACCAAGATCACTGGAAAATATACTGTAAGTAGGAGGGAGTGGGTTCTCTTCATCAGACCAAGATCACTGGAAAATATACTGTAAGTAGGAGGGAGTGGGTTCTCTTCATCAGACCAAGATCACTGGAAAATATACTGTAAGTAGGAGGGAGTGGGTTGTCTTCCTCAGACCAAGATCACTGGACAATATACTGTAAGTAGGAGGGAGTGGGTTCTCTTCATCAGACCAAGATCACTGGAAAATATACTGTAAGTAGGAGGGAGTGGGTTCTCTTCATCAGACCAAGATCACTGGAAAATATACTGTAAGGAGGAGGGAGTGGGTTCTCTTCCTCAGACCAAGATCACTGGAAAATATACTGTAAGGAGGAGGGAGTGGGTTCTCTTCCTCAGACCAAGATCACTGGAAAATATACTGTAAGTAGGAGGGAGTGGGTTCTCTTCATCAGACCAAGATCACTGGAAAATATACTGTAAGTAGGAGGGAGTGGGTTCTCTTCATCAGACCAAGATCACTGGAAAATATACTGTAAGTAGGAGGGAGTGGGTTGTCTTCCTCAGACCAAGATCACTGGACAATATACTGTAAGTAGGAGGGAGTGGGTTCTCTTCATCAGACCAAGATCACTGGAAAATATACTGTAAGTAGGAGGGAGTGGGTTCTCTTCATCAGACCAAGATCACTGGAAAATATACTGTAAGGAGGAGGGAGTGGGTTCTCTTCCTCAGACCAAGATCACTGGAAAATATACTGTAAGTAGGAGGGAGTGGGTTCTCTTCATCAGACCAAGATCACTGGAAAATATACTGTAAGTAGGAGGGAGTGGGTTGTCTTCCTCAGACCAAGATCACTGGAAAATATACTGTAAGGAGGAGGGAGTGGGTTCTCTTCCTCAGACCAAGATCACTGGAAAATAATCTGTTAATCTAATAGTGCCTGTGTGTGTGGTAAATTGTTGAGCAGATTCAGGGGTTATCTTTTTTAGATTTAGCTTAGATTAATTTCATTCCTTCCTGTCAGGCATTATGCAGTTACAGTCTGGACACTCAAGGTCTCCATGGAAACAACAGTTCTGATTCATTAGTAAAATACTTCAAGTTGAATCACTCTTCCTTTCTTTCTGTTGAAGTTAAACGATCTACATTCTAACGTGACTCATCAGTCCGTTACAGTGACCTGAACATGAGTGTTGAAATATCTGTGTGTTACAGTGACCTGAACAAGCGTCTGACAGAGGACCAGGCCAGGAAGGCTCTGGACAGAGCTGTCAAACTCGAACAAGACTTTATAGAATGCTTCTCAGGTAACACACACACACACACACACACACGTTAATGTTACACACACACACATTAATGCGCACTCTCTCTCTCTCTCTCTCTCTCTCTCTCTCTCTCTCTCTCTCTCTCTCTCTCGTTCTAACCCTGTCTCTGTCTCTGACCCTCTGTGTGTAGCTATTGTGGAAGGGGAGAGTTTTGAAGAGGTTTATCACATGGTGAAGACTGTGATCGAAGAGCAGAGTGGACCCTACATATGGATACAATCAAGAGAAAGACTATAAAAGAGAGGAGCAGAGGAGAGGAGAGGAGCCTATATATGGACACCATCTTGGGAAACACTATAGAGGAGATTAGAGGAGAGTTGAGGAGATGAGAAGAGAGGAGAGGAGAGAGGAGGAGAGAAGAGAGAGAGTTGAGGAGATTAGGAGAGAAGAGTTGAGAGGAGAGTTGAGTTGAGGAGAGAAGAGGAAAAGAGAGGAGAAGAGAATAGAAGAGAGTTGAGATAAGAGAGAGAGGAGAGAAGAGAGGAGAGTTGAGATAAGAGAGAGGAGGAGAGAGGAGAGGAGAGTTGAGATAAGAGAGAGGAGGAGAGAAGAGAGGAGAGTTGAGATAAGAGAGAGGAGGAGAGAGGAGAGGAGAGTTGAGATAAGAGAGGGGAGGAGAGAGGAGGAGAGAAGAGAGGAGAGTTGAGATAAGAGGAAAAGAGAGAGGAGGAGAGAAGAGAAGAGAGTTGAGATAAGAGAGAGGAGGAGAGAAGAGAGGAGAGTTGAGATAAGAGAGAGGAGGAGAGAAGAGAGGAGAGTTGAGATAAGAGAGAGGAGGAGAGAAGAGAGGAGAGTTGAGATAAGAGAGAGGAGGAGAGAAGAGAGGAGAGTTGAAATAAGAGAGAGGAGGAGAGAAGAGAGGAGAGTTGAGATAAGAGGAAAAGAGAGAGGAGAGAAGAGAGGAGAGCAACCAGAAGGAGAGAGAGGGACAGAAGGAGAGAGAGGGACAGAAGGAGAGAGAGGGACAGAAGGAGAGAGAGGGACAGAAGGAGAGAGAGGGACAGAAGGAGAGATGGAGAGACACTGTAAGACTCACCACAGAACCAAAAGAGAGAGAGACACAGACCCTTTCTCTCCATCCCCTCTCTCCTCCCTCCATAATTTCTCTCTCTCTCCTCCGGATCTGTAAAGAATTGTTCTCTAACGGAATGGGACTCTGAAAGTGAAGAGAGACGAGGTGAAAGAGGAGACGAGACTGGAGTGACTGCAGCAGGAAGAGAGGTGGAGGCTGTCTGAACCATGGAGGGAGAAAAGAGAGAAAGACATCATAAAAATATATGTAAAAAAAAGATTCACGTTTTCTATATTATATGGAGAGAAGTATTATACAGACTGGTATCTCTGTAGTACTACATTACAGACTGGTATCTCTGTAGTACTACATTACAGACTGGTATCTCTGTAGTACTACATTACAGACTGGTATCTCTGTAGTACTACATTACAGACTGGTATGTCTACAGTACTACATTACAGACTGGTATCTCTGTAGTACTACATTACAGACTGGTATCTCTGTAGTACTACATTACAGACTGGTATCTCTGTAGTACTACATTACAGACTGGTATCTCTGTAGTACTACATTACAGACTGGTATGTCTGTAGTACTACATTACAGACTGGTATGTCTACAGTACTACATT
Organism: Oncorhynchus gorbuscha; assembly: GCF_021184085.1. Classification (NCBI taxonomy): domain Eukaryota; kingdom Metazoa; phylum Chordata; class Actinopteri; order Salmoniformes; family Salmonidae; genus Oncorhynchus; species Oncorhynchus gorbuscha. The sequence continues at coordinate 37,394 of NW_025745141.1, forward strand.
ACAGACTGGTATCTCTGTAGTACTACATTACAGACTGGTATCTCTGTAGTACTACATTACAGACTGGTATCTCTGCAGTACTATTATACAGACTGGTATCTCTGTAGTACTATTTACAGACTGGTATCTCTGCAGTACTATTTACAGACTGGTATCTCTATAGTACTATTTACAGACTGGTATCTCTGCAGTACTATTTACAGACTGGTATCTCTGCAGTACTACATTACAGACTGGTATCTCTGCAGTACTACATTACAGACTGGTATCTCTGTAGTACTACATTACAGACTGGTATCTCTGTAGTACTACATTACAGACTGGTATCTCTGTAGTACTATTTACAGACTGGTATCTCTGTAGTACTACATTACAGACTGGTATCTCTGTAGTACTACATTACAGACTGGTATCTCTGCAGTACTACATTACAGACTGGTATCTCTGTAGTACTACATTACAGACTGGTATCTCTGTAGTACTACATTACAGACTGGTATCCCTGTAGTACTACATTACAGACTGGTATCTCTGTAGTACTACATTACAGACTGGTATCTCTGCAGTACTATTATACAGACTGGTATCTCTGTAGTACTACATTACAGACTGGTATCTCTGCAGTACTATTTACAGACTGGTATCTCTGCAGTACTACATTACAGACTGGTATCTCTGTAGTACTACATTACAGACTGGTATCTCTGCAGTACTATTTACAGACTGGTATCTCTGCAGTACTATTATACAGACTGGTATCTCTGCAGTACTACATTACAGACTGGTATCTCTGTATTACTACATTACAGACTGGTATCTCTGCAGGACGACAGGCAGGTATCTCTGTAGTACTACATTACAGACTGGTATCTCTGCAGGACGACAGGCAGGTATCTCTGTAGTACTACATTACAGACTGGTATCTCTGTAGTACTACATTACAGACTGGTATCTCTGTAGTACTACATTACAGACTGGTATCTCTGCAGTACTACATTACAGTCTGGTATCTCTGTAGTACTACATTACAGACTGGTATCTCTGCAGTACTATTTACAGACTGGTATCTCTGTAGTACTACATTACAGACTGGTATCTCTGTAGTACTACATTACAGACTGGTATCTCTGTAGTACTATTTACAGACTGGTATCTCTGCAGTACTACATTACAGACTGGTATCCCTGCAGTACTACATTACAGACTGGTATCTCTGTAGTACTACATTACAGACTGGTATCTCTGTAGTACTACATTACAGACTGGTATCTCTGCAGTACAACATTACAGACTGGTATCTCTGTAGTACTACATTACAGACTGGTATCTCTGTAGTACTATTTACAGACTGGTATCTCTGCAGTACTACATTACAGACTGGTATCCCTGCAGTACTACATTACAGACTGGTATCTCTGTAGTACTACATTACAGACTGGTATCTCTGTAGTACTACATTACAGACTGGTATCTCTGCAGTACAACATTACAGACTGGTATCTCTGTAGTACTACATTACAGACTGGTATCTCTGTAGTACTACATTACAGACTGGTATCTCTGTAGTACTATTTACAGACTGGTATCTCTGTAGTACTACATTACAGACTGGTATCTCTGCAGTACTACATTACAGACTGGTATCTCTGTAGTACTACATTACAGACTGGTATCTCTGTAGTACTACATTACAGTCTGGTATCTCTGTAGTACTACATTACAGACTGGTATCTCTGCAGTACTATTTACAGACTGGTATCTCTGTAGCACTACATTACAGACTGGTATCTCTATAGTACTATTTACAGACTGGTATCTCTGCAGTACTACATTACAGACTGGTATCTCTGCAGTACTACATTACAGACCGGTATCTCTGCAGGACTACAGGCTGGTATCTCTGTAGTACTACATTACAGACTGGTATCTCTGTAGTACTACATTACAGACTGGTATCTCTGTAGTACTACATTACAGACTGGTATCTCTGTAGTACTACATTACAGACTGGTATCTCTATAGTACTACATTACAGACTGGTATCTCTGTAGTACTACATTACAGACTGGTATCTCTGCAGTACTACATTACAGACTGGTATCTCTGTAGTACTATTATACAGACTGGTATCTCTGCAGTACTACATTACAGACTGGTATCTCTGCAGTACTATTATACGTACTGGTGTCGCTGTAGTACTACATTACAGACTGGTATCTCTGTAGTACTACATTACAGACTGGTATCTCTGCAGTACTACATTACAGACTGGTATCTCTGTAGTACTACATTACAGACTGGTATCTCTGTAGTACTACATTACAGACTGGTATCTCTGTAGTACTACATTACAGACTGGTATCTCTGTAGTACTACATTACAGACTGGTATCTCTGTAGTACTACATTACAGACTGGTATCTCTGCAGTACTATTTACAGACTGGTATCTCTGCAGTACTATTTACAGACTGGTATCTCTGTAGTACTACAGGCTGGTATCTCTGTAGTACTTTTTACAGACTGGTATCTCTGTAGTACTACATTACAGACTGGTATCTCTGCAGTACTTTTTACAGACTGGTATCTCTGTAGTACTACATTACAGACTGGTATCTCTGTAGTACTACATTACAGACTGGTATCTCTGCAGTACTTTTTACAGACTGGTATCTCTGTAGTACTTTTTACAGACTGGTATCTCTGTAGTACTACATTACAGACTGGTATCTCTGCAGTACTTTTTACAGACTGGTATCTCTGTAGTACTACATTACAGACTGGTATCTCTGCAGTACTATTTACAGACTGGTATCTCTGTAGTACTACATTACAGACTGGTATGTCTACAGTACTATTTACAGTCTGGTATCTCTGTAGTACTTTTTACAGACTGGTATCTCTGCAGTACTATTTACAGACTGGTATCTCTGCAGTACTTTTTACAGACTGGTATCTCTGCAGTACTATTTACAGACTGGTATCTCTGCAGTACTATTTACAGACTGGTATCTCTGTAGTACTTTTTACAGACTGGTATCTCTGCAGTACTATTTACAGACTGGTATCTCTGCAGTACTATTTACAGACTGGTATCTCTGCAGTACTATTTACAGACTGGTATCTCTGTAGTACTACATTACAGACTGGTATCTCTATAGTACTACATTACAGACTGGTATCTCTGCAGTACTATTTACAGACTGGTATCTCTGCATCCTAAATGGCACCCTATTCCCTAGGGAGTGAGAGGTTAGAGAGAGAGCTAGAGAGGTTTTACACTACTACACTGCAGACTGGTAGGGAGTGCACTACTTTTGAAACTGCAGTCGAGTGTCAGTATATCAGACTATTTGAGACAGACTAGTACATTTATATTTCTATCAAACTAGAAATTACACTCATAGACCTTTTGTGATATAACGTGTGTGTGTGTGTGTGTGTGTGTGTGTGTGTGTGTGTGTGTGTGTGTGTGTGTGTGTGTGTGTGTGTGTGTGTGTGTGTGTGTGTGTGTGTGTGTGTGTGTGTGTGTGTGTGTGTGTGTGTGTGTGTGTGTGTGTGTGTGTGTGTGTGTGTGTGTGAGAGAGAGAGAATTAAGGAACAGAGAATGTGTATAGTTGTGCATTGACTTATTTATTCTATGTAGGTTGTTTTGTACATAGAGACATATCTGACTGTAATCAATCTATGGGGCTCAAATCACCTATTCAGGGCAAACACCTACCACTGGACTACACTACCCACAACCCCTGCTTTCTGTCAGGACTTGGGACCACACTACCCAGAACCCCCTGCTGTCTGTCAGGACTACACTACCCTCAAGCCCCTGCTGTCTGTCAGGACTATGGACTGTACTACCCACAACCCTCTGTTGTTAAGACTGGACTACACTACCAATAACCTGCTGTCTGTCAGGACTACACTACCCACAACCCCTTGCTGTGTATCAGGGCTGGACTCTACTACCCAGAGCCCCCTGCTGTCTGTCTGTCTGGACTGGACGCTAACCAGAGTTCCTCTATCCTGGAAGTCAACGGTGATACTGTCGGGTCGTCATGGCTACGGGTGTCCTGGGTGTGGTCGTCATGGTTACAGACTTGGTCCAGTGGGTTTAGGACATATCAGGATCTAAGAAAGGTCTGTCCATATCACACACACGTTTTTGTAGAGATGGAATGACAGTCTAGTATTATTGGGGATAAGACAGTTAACATCCCAAATGGCACCCCGTTCCCTTTATAGTGCACTACTTTAGACCAGGTCCCCATAGGGCTCAGTGCACTACGTAGGGAATAGGGTGCCATGTAGGACGTTTCCTCAGAGACCCCGTTTACCACTATATTTAATAATAATAATAATAATAATAATAATAATAATAATGTATTATCCTGTAACAGAGAGAAGTAATGAACTGTTTATTTCAGTAAATCAAATTGCTTGTTGTAAATAAGCTTTAAATTATTGAAATAAATTCTATAGAAAAGCCAGTGTTGGGTTCGTGTCTGATTGGTATTTTGGTATTTTTGGTATTTTATTAGGATCCCCATTAGCTGTTACATAGTACATAACATAGTACAGACCATCAATAGACAAGAACAGCTCAACTACATACATATTTTTTTTAAAGGCATATCCTACATATCAATACATCAACACAAACTATCTAGGTCCAATAGGGGAGAGGCGTTGTGCCGTGAGGTGTTGCTTTATCTGTTTTTTGAAACCAGGTTTGTTGTTTATTTGAGCAATATGAGATGGAAGGAAGTTCCATGCAATAAGGGCTCTATATAATACTGTATGCTTCCTTGAATGTGTTCTTTATTTGGGGACTGTGAAAAGACCCCTGGTGGCATGTCGGGGGGCATGTCAATAATCAAGATCAGACGAAACTAGAGCCTGCAGAATTGGCTTTTTGGAGTGTGGTGTCAAAAAAGCAGAGCATCTCTATATTACAGACAGACCTCTCCCCATCAATACATCAATACAACCATTGAATCTATATGTTTTGACATGAAAGTTTACAATCTAAGGTAACACCAAGTAATTTAGTCTCCTCAACTTGTTCAACAGTCACACCGTTCATTACCAGATTCAGAAGGAGTTATTTGTACCAAATACAATGCTTAGTTTTAGAGATGTTCAGGACCAGTTTATTACTGGCCACCCATTCCAAAACAGACTGCAACTCTTTGTTAAGGGTTTCAGTGACTTCATTAGCTGTGGTTGCTGATGCGTATATGGTTGAATCATCAGCATACATGGGCACACATGCTGTGTTTAATGCCAGTGGCAGGTCATCGGTAACAATAGAAAAGAGTAGAGGGCCTAGAGAGCTGCCCTGCGGTACACCACACTTTACATGTTTGACATTAGAGAAGCTTCCATTAAAGAAAACCCTTTGAGTTCTATTAGATAAATAGCTCGGAAAACACGATATGGCAGAGGTTGAAAAGCCATAACACATACGTTTTCTCAACAACTGGTTATGGACATCAAAGGCTGCACTGAAATCTAACAGTTCAGCTCCCAAACTTCTTATTATCAATTTCTTTCAACCAATCATCAGTCATTTGTGTCAGTGCAGTACATGTTGAGTGTACCTAACTGCCTGTGTATATTTGTTCCTAACTTCCTTGAAAAGTTGCATATCACGGGGCTATTCGATGCTAATGCAGTACGCCACAGGATGTTTTTGTGCTGATCAAGGGCAGACAGGTCTGGAGTGAACCAAGGGCTATATCTGTTCCTGGTTCTACATTTTTTGAATGGGGCATGCTTATTTAAGATGGTGAGGAAGGCACTTTTAAAGAATAGCCAGGCATCATCTACTGACGGGATAAGGTCAATGTCATTCCAGGATTCCCTCCTTCTTTTCTTAGTAGGATCCACGAGTATTTGGACAAAACACTTGAAGCTATCTTCTTGTTGTAACAACTGCTTGTAGGTCTCTTTTTGTTCATTTTAAAAGATGCTTCACGTGTGATAGAGAGACACCACTGTTTTCAACGGTACTCTCGCCAACTTTGGTCTTTGTCATGGTAGCTAGCAACGTAGGTTACTCCACGGGAAGATTGAAAACAACAAACAGCAAGGATCTAGACAGCCACAAACCCAGGACAAACCCAGCCACAATGGCTAACCGCGTCGCGGGCTGTGTTCAAGAGAACCCTGCTAGCTTGATATGCAGTTATTTAGCAGCTAGGCTAGCTGCGACGCCAAATAGTTCCTCAGACCTGGCTTTGGTCGGTAGGATCACTGGAAAGATACAAGCAGTCCCAGCAACTGATGCCAACTGTGTCACGGGATCCAAACTAAGAAGCTAGCTGGCTACCAAGATCCTTCCAATACACTTTCAAACAACAAACTTTTCAAACAAACAAAACCGAGCTCTTCCTTGTTCAGCGTTTAACAGGAAGTGACGTGAGCGATGCTAAACAGGAGAACTTTCCTTTTCAATCCAAATGGTGTCTGTAATAGTGATGGTCCAGAACCTACAGGACAGTAGATCTGCAGTAATAGTGATGGTCCAGAACCTACAGGACAGTAGATCTGCAGTAATAGTGATGGTCCAGAACCTACAGGACAGTAGATCTGCAGTAATAGTGATGGTCCAGAACCTACAGGACAGTAGATCTGCAGTAATAGTGATGGTCCAGAACCTACAGGACAGTAGATCTGCAGTAATAGTGATGGTCCAGAACCTACAGGACAGTAGATCTGCAGTAATAGTGATGGTCCAGAACCTACAGGACAGTAGATCTGCAGTAATAGTGATGGTCCAGAACCTACAGGACAGTAGATCTGCAGTAATAGTGATGGTCCAGAACCTACAGGACAGTAGGTCTGCAGGAAGAGGGATGGTCCAGAACCTACAGGACAGTAGATCTGCAGTAATAGTGATGGTCCTGAACCTACAGGACAGTAGATCTGCAGTAATAGTGATGGTCCAGAACCTACAGGACAGTAGATCTGCAGTAATAGTGATGGTCCAGGACCTACAGGACAGTAGATCTGCAGTAATAGTGATGGTCCAGAACCTACAGGACAGTAGATCTGCAGGAAGAGGGATGGTCCAGAACCTACAGGACAGTAGATCTGCAGGAAGAGGGATGGTCCAGAACCTACAGGACAGTAGATCTGCAGGAAGAGGGATGGTCCAGAACCTACAGGACAGTAGATCTCCAGGAAGAGGGATGGTCCAGAACCTACAGGACAGTAGATCTGCAGTAATAGTGATGGTCCAGAACCTAGAGGACAGTAGATCTGCAGTAATAGTGATGGTCCAGAACCTACAGGACAGTAGATCTGCAGGAAGAGGGTTGGACTGAAAACCTACAGGACAGTAGATCTGCAGGAAGAGGGTTGGACTGAAAACCTACAGGACAGTAGATCTGCAGGAAGAGGGTTGGACTGTAAACCTACAGGACAGTAGATCTCCAGGAAGAGGGTTGGGCTGTAAAACCTACAGGACAGTAGATCTCCAGGAAGAGGGTTGGGCTGTAAACCTACAGGACAGTAGATCTGCAGGAAGAGGGATGGTCCAGAACCTACAGGACAGTAGATCTCCAGGAAGAGGGTTGGACTGTAAACCTACAGGACAGTAGATCTCCAGGAAGAGGGTTGGGCTATAAGACCTACAGGACAGTAGATCTCCAAGAAGAGGGTTGGGCTGTAAACCTACAGGACAGTAGATCTGCAGGAAGAGGGTTGGACTGAAAACCTACAGGACAGTAGATCTCCAGGAAGAGGGTTGGGCTGTAAAACCTACAGGACAGTAGATCTCCAGGAAGAGGGTTGGGCTGTAAAACCTACAGGACAGTAGATCTCCAGGAAGAGGGTTGGGCTGTAAAACCTACAGGACAGTAGATCTCCAGGAAGAGGGTTGGACTGTAAACCTACAGGACAGTAGATCTCCAGGAAGAGGGTTGGACTGAAAACCTACAGGACAGTAGATCTCCAAGAAGAGGGTTGGACTGTAAACCTACAGGACAGTAGATCTCCAGGAAGAGGGTTGGACTGTAAAACCTACAGGACAGTAGATCTCCAGGAAGAGGGTTGGACTGTAAACCTACAGGAGAGTAGATCTCCAGGAAGAGGGTTGGGCTGTAAACCTACAGGACAGTAGATCTGCAGGAAGAGGGATGGTCCAGAACCTACAGGACAGTAGATCTCCAGGAAGAGGGTTGGACTGTAAACCTACAGGACAGTAGATCTCCAGGAAGAGGGTTGGGCTATAAGACCTACAGGACAGTAGATCTCCAAGAAGAGGGTTGGGCTGTAAACCTACAGGACAGTAGATCTGCAGGAAGAGGGTTGGACTGAACCTACAGGACAGTAGATCTCCAGGAAGAGGGTTGGGCTGTAAAACCTACAGGACAGTAGATCTCCAGGAAGAGGGTTGGGCTGTAAAACCTACAGGACAGTAGATCTCCAGGAAGAGGGTTGGGCTGTAAAACCTACAGGACAGTAGATCTCCAGGAAGAGGGTTGGACTGTAAAACCTACAGGACAGTAGATCTCCAGGAAGAGGGTTGGACTGAAAACCTACAGGACAGTAGATCTCCAAGAAGAGGGTTGGACTGTAAACCTACAGGACAGTAGATCTCCAGGAAGAGGGTTGGACTGTAAAACCTACAGGACAGTAGATCTCCAGGAAGAGGGTTGGACTGTAAACCTACAGGAGAGTAGATCTCCAGGAAGAGGGTTGGGCTGTAAACCTACAGGACAGTAGATCTGCAGGAAGAGGGATGGTCCAGAACCTACAGGACAGTAGATCTCCAGGAAGAGGGTTGGACTGTAAACCTACAGGACAGTAGATCTCCAGGAAGAGGGTTGGGCTATAAGACCTACAGGACAGTAGATCTCCAAGAAGAGGGTTGGGCTGTAAACCTACAGGACAGTAGATCTGCAGGAAGAGGGTTGGACTGAACCTACAGGACAGTAGATCTCCAGGAAGAGGGTTGGGCTGTAAAACCTACAGGACAGTAGATCTCCAGGAAGAGGGTTGGGCTGTAAAACCTACAGGACAGTAGATCTCCAGGAAGAGGGTTGGGCTGTAAAACCTACAGGACAGTAGATCTCCAGGAAGAGGGTTGGACTGTAAACCTACAGGACAGTAGATCTCCAGGAAGAGGGTTGGACTGAAAACCTACAGGACAGTAGATCTCCAAGAAGAGGGTTGGACTGTAAACCTACAGGACAGTAGATCTCCAGGAAGAGGGTTGGACTGTAAAACCTACAGGACAGTAGATCTCCAGGAAGAGGGTTGGACTGTAAACCTACAGGACAGTAGATCTCCAGGAAGAGGTTTGAGCAGCTCTAACCCAATACAATGCTGTCAGCTAATTCCTTGATGTGTAGTAATGTTGGAGGGTTTCAGCCTCAAGAGGGAGCTCTGACACAACCAGTGATGCAATAACTGAACTATCCCCTCTCTCTGTCTCTGTCTCTCTCTCTGTCTCTCTCTCTCTACTGTCTCTGTCTCTCTCTCTGTGTCTCTGTCTCTCTCTCTCTCTCTCTCTCTGTGTCTGTCTCTGTCTCTGTCTCTCTCTCTGTGTCTCTCTCTCTCTCTCTCTCTCTCTCGCTCTCTCTCTCTCTCTCTCTCTCTCTCTCTCTCTCTCTCTCTCTCTCTCTCTCTCTCTCTCTCTCTCTCTCTCTCTCTCTGTGTCTCTCTCTGTCTCTGTCTCTATCTCTCTCTCTCTCTGTGTCTGTCTCTGTCTCTGTCTCTCTCTCTCTCTCTCTCTCTCTGTGTCTGTCTCTGTCTCTCTCTCTGTGTGTCTCTCTCTCTCTCTCTGTCTCTCTCTCTGTCTCTCTCTCTGTCTCTCTCTCTCTCTCTCTCTCTCTCTCTCTCTCTCTCTCTCTCTCTCTACTCTCTCTCTCTATCTCTCTCTACAGTCTCTCTCTCTGTCTCTGTCTGTCTTTGTCTCTCTATCTCTCTCTCTCAATTCAATTTCAATTCAATTCCAGGGTCTTTATTATCATATGAAATATGTTTACATATGTGAAATAAATAAACAAAAGTGAAATAAATAATACAAATGAACAGTAGAAGTTCTAAAATAATAAAGACATTTCAAATGTCATATTATGTCTGTATACAGTGTTGTAACGATGTACAAATAGTTAAAGTACAAATGGGAAAATAAATCAACATAAATATGGGTTGTATTTACAACGGTGTTTGTTCTTCACTGGTTGCCCTTCTCTTGTGACTGTGCACAGCAGCAAGATCAAATATACTGTTTATGTTTTCCAAAGTTTACACCAAAACAAAGGTCTGTCCAGGAAGTTGTCTATGATTGAATTTGTTGTTCCCTAATTGTTGTTTGGTAGGTTTCTCCACTTCCCTTCCATATCAATAATCTCCTTTGGCTTTGATGCCTCATGATTGAGTATTGCTCTGTTTAAGTAGACTGTGATTTTGCTGTGGTCTGATAGGGGTGTCAGTGGACTGACTGAACGCTCTGAGAGACTCTGGGTTGAGGTCAGTGATAAGGTAGTCTACATTACTACTGCCAAGATATGAGCTATAGGTGTACCTACCATAGGAGTCCCCTGGAAGACTACCGTTGACTATGTACATACCCAGCGTGCGACAGGAGTTGTGACCTGTTTTTGTTGGTTATGTTGCCATAGTTGTCTAGGGGGGCATAAGGGGGAGGGAATGCTGTCACCTCCAGGTAGGTGTTTGTCCCCCTGTGTTCTGAGGGTGTCAGGTTCTTGTCCGGTTCTGCCATTTAGGTCGCCACAGACTAGTACATGTCCCTGGGCCTGGAAATGATTGATTTCCCCCTCCAGAATGGAGAAGCTATCATTATTAAGGTATGGTGATTCTAGTGGGGGGGGGGGTATAGGTAGCACACAGGAGGACATTTTTCTCTGTTGAGATCATTTCCTTTTGAATTTCAAGCCAAATGTAAAATGTTCCTGTTTTGATTAATGTAATAGAGTGAGTTAGGTCTGCTCTATACCAAATTAGCAAACCCCCTGAGTCCCTTCCCTGTTTCACTCCTGGTAGTGTGGTGGATGGGACAACCAGCTCTCTTCTAATCTAGAGGGCAACCAGTAGGTCCATCTCCTCTATACCACCCACCTGGTAGTGTGGTGGATGGGACTACCAGCTCTCTGTAACCTAGAAGGCAACCAGTGGGTCTGTCTCCTCTATACCACCCACCTGGTAGTGTGGTGGATGGGCCTACCAGCTCTCTGTAACCTAGAGGACAACCAGTGGGTCCATCTCCTCTATACCACCCACCTGGTAGTGTGGTGGATGGGACTACCAGCTCTCTGTAACCTAGAGGGCAACCAGTGGGTCCATCTCCTCTATACCACCCACCTGGTAGTGTGGTGGATGGGACTACCAGCTCTCTGTAACCTAGAGGACAACCAGTGGTTCCGTCTCCTCTATACCACCCACCTGGTAGTGTGGTGGATGGGACTACCAGCTCTCTGTAACCTAGAGGGCAACCAGTGGTTCCGTCTCCTCTATACCACCCACCTGGTAGTGTGGTGGATGGGACTACCAGCTCTCTGTAACCTAGAGGACAACCAGTGGTTCCGTCTCCTCTATACCACCCACCTGGTAGTGTGGTGGATGGGACTACCAGCTGTAACCTCTGTAACCTAGTGTGGTGGATGGGACTACCAGCTCTCTGTAACCTAGAGGACAACCAGTGGTTCTGTCTCCTCCTCTATACCAGGTTTCTTGTAGGATGACATTGTCTGTATTACCGATTTCTTTGAAGTCCAGATTCCTGCTCTTTAGGCCAAAGGCAGATGACCTCAGGCCTTGGATATTCCAGGATGAGATGGTGAAGGCTTTGTGTTCCATAAAGTGTCCAATGTTGTTGGTCGTGTGGTTTGGCCTCAGACCAGTAAGTGTGAGCAGAGCCTGCTGAGCATCTGGTAAATTCCATTGGCTTGGGCGAGTGTAAGAGTGGAGGTTGGGCCTGTTTGCCTGCTCACAGATTGGGCGTATGTGTGACTTCTATGTTGAGGCCCTCTTTGCGGGAGTGGGGGGCATGGGGTGGGCAGGAGGGGCATAGGTCTGATCTGAGGGGGCCTAAATGGGGTGTGGGCATGGTTGACTTGGGAGGGGTGTTGATTGGTTGGGGTGGGGTGTGTGGATGTGGCTGGTGGTGCTGTGGGCTGGATGTAGGTCCTCTCAGCGTGGGTCCTTTATGTGCAGGTCGGGGGGGGTGAGTGTCTCACTGGTCTGGGAGGGATGAGTATCTCGCTGGTCCGGCGGGGTGAGTGTTTCGCTGGTCTGGGAGGGGTGAGTGTCTCGTTGGTCTGGGAGGGGTGAGTGTTTTTTAATTTTTATTTATTTCACCTTTATTTAACCAGGTAGGCTAGTTGAGAACAAGTTCTCATTTGCAACTGCGACCTGGCCAAGATAAAGCAAAGCAGTGTGAACAGACAACACAGAGTTACACAATTTAAATGTAAGAGCTTTATTGGAATGGGAAGCATTGTTTACATTGCCAAAGCAAGTGAAATATATAATAAACAAAAGTGAAATAACAATAAAAACATTACACTCACAAAAAAAAGAATAAAGACATTAAAAATGTCATATTATCTACAAATAAATATAGGTTGTGTTTACAATGGTGTTTGTTCTTCACTGGTTGCCCTTTTCTCATGGCAACAGGTCACATATCTTGCTGCTGTGATTAAACACGGTGGTATTTCACCCAGTAGATATGGGATTTTATCAAAATTTGATTTGTTTTCAAATTCCTTATGGGTCTGTGTAATCTGAGGGAAATATCTGTCTCTCTCTTTCTGTCTTTCTCCATCTCTATCTCTCTCCCCATCTCTCTCTGTCATTGTCTGTCTCTCTCTCCATCTCTCTCTGTCTCTCTGTCGTTGTCTGTCTCTCTCTCCATCTCTCTCTGTCGTTCTCTGTCTCTCTCCCTATCTCTCTCTGTCTCTCTGTCGTTGTCTGTCTCTTTCCCCATCTCTCTCTGTCTCTCTGTCGTTATCTGTCTCTCTCCCCATCTCTCTCTGTCAATGTCTGTCTCTCTCCCTATCTCTCTCTGTCTCTCTGTCGTTATCTGTCTCTCTCCCTATCTCTCTCTGTCAATGTCTGTCTCTCTCCCTATCTCTCTCTGTCTCTCTGTCGTTGTCTGTCTCTCTCCCTATCTCTCTCTGTCAATGTCTGTCTCTCTCCCTATCTCTCTCTGTCTCTCTGTCGTTATCTGTCTCTCTCCCTATCTCTCTCTGTCAATGTCTGTCTCTCTCCCCATCTCTCTCTGTCATTATCTGTCTCTCTCTCCATCTCTCTGTCTCTCTGTCGTTGTCTGTCTCTCTCCCCATCTCTCTCTGTCTCTCTGTCGTTGTCTGTCTCTCTCCCCATCTCTCTCTGTCTCTCTGTCGTTGTCTGTCTCTCTCCCCATCTCTCTCTGTCGTTGTCTGTCTCTCTCCCCATCTCTCTCTGTCTCTCTGTCGTTGTCTGTCTCTCTCCCCATCTCTCTCTGTCGTTGTCTGTCTCTCTCCCCATCTCTCTCTGTCTCTCTGTCATTATCTGTCTCTCTCCCCATCTCTCTCTGTCGTTGTCTGTCTCTCTCCCCATCTCTCTCTGTCGTTGTCTGTCTCTCTCCCCATCTCTCTCTGTCTCTCTGTCGTTGTCTGTCTCTCTCCCCATCTCTCTCTGTCGTTGTCTGTCTCTCTCCCCATCTCTCTCTGTCTCTCTGTCGTTGTCTGTCTCTCTCCCCATCTCTCTCTGTCTCTCTGTCGTTGTCTGTCTCTCTCCCCATCTCTCTCTGTCGTTGTCTGTCTCTCTCCCCATCTCTCTCTGTCGTTCTCTGTCTCTCTCCCCATCTCTCTGCCGTTGTCTGTCTCTCTCCCCATCTCTCTGTCTCTCTGTCATTATCTGTCTCTCTCCCCATCTCTCTCTGTCTCTCTGTCGTTGTCTGTCTCTCTCCCCATCTCTCTCTGTCGTTGTCTGTCTCTCTCCCCATCTCTCTCTGTCTCTCTGTCATTATCTGTCTCTCTCCCCATCTCTCTCTGTCTCTCTGTCATTATCTGTCTCTCTCCCCATCTCTCTCTGTCGTTGTCTGTCTCTCTCCCCATCTCTCTCTGTCGTTGTCTGTCTCTCTCCCCATCTCTCTCTGTCGTTGTCTGTCTCTCTCCCCATCTCTCTCTGTCATTATCTGTCTCTCTCCCCATCTCTCTCTGTCGTTGTCTGTCTCTCTCCCCATCTCTCTCTGTCGTTGTCTGTCTCTCTCCCCATCTCTCTCTGTCTCTCTGTCATTATCTGTCTCTCTCCCCATCTCTCTCTGTCTCTCTGTCGTTGTCTGTCTCTCTCCCCATCTCTCTCTGTCTCTCTGTCATTATCTGTCTCTCTCCCCATCTCTCTCTGTCTCTCTGTCGTTGTCTGTCTCTCTCCCCATCTCTCTCTGTCTCTCTGTCATTATCTGTCTCTCTCCCCATCTCTCTCTGTCTCTCTGTCATTATCTGTCTCTCTCCCCATCTCTCTCTGTCTCTCTGTCATTATCTGTCTCTCTCCCCATCTCTCTCTGTCAATGTCTGTCTCTCTCCCCATCTCTCTCTGTCATTATCTGTCTCTCTCCCCATCTCTCTCTGTCGTTGTCTGTCTCTCTCCCCATCTCTCTCTGTCTCTCTGTCATTATCTGTCTCTCTCCCCATCTCTCTCTGTCGTTGTCTGTCTCTCTCCCCATCTCTCTCTGTTGTTGTCTGTCTCTCTCCCCATCTCTCTCTGTCGTTGTCTGTCTCTCTCCCCATCTCTCTCTCTCTCTGTCGTTGTCTGTCTCTCTCCCCTCTCTCTCTCTGTCGTTGTCTGTCTCTCTCCCCATCTCTCTCTGTCGTTGTCTGTCTCTCTCTCCATCTCTCTCTGTCGTTGTCTGTCTCTCTCCCCATCTCTCTCTGTCATTATCTGTCTCTCTCCCCATCTCTCTCTGTCGTTGTCTGTCTCTCTCCCCATCTCTCTCTGTCGTTGTCTGTCTCTCTCCCCATCTCTCTCTGTCTCTCTGTCATTATCTGTCTCTCTCCCCATCTCTCTGTCTCTCTCCCCATCTCTCTCTGTCATTATCTGTCTCTCTCCCCATCTCTCTCTGTCGTTGTCTGTCTCTCTCCCCATCTCTCTCTGTCGTTGTCTGTCTCTCTCCCCATCTCTCTCTGTCTCTCTGTCATTATCTGTCTCTCTCCCCATCTCTCTGTCTCTCTGTCGTTGTCTGTCTCTCTCCCCATCTCTCTCTGTCTCTCTGTCATTATCTGTCTCTCTCCCCATCTCTCTCTGTCTCTCTGTCGTTGTCTGTCTCTCTCCCCATCTCTCTCTGTCTCTCTGTCATTATCTGTCTCTCTCCCCATCTCTCTCTGTCTCTCTGTCATTATCTGTCTCTCTCCCCATCTCTCTCTGTCTCTCTGTCATTATCTGTCTCTCTCCCCATCTCTCTCTGTCAATGTCTGTCTCTCTCCCCATCTCTCTCTGTCATTATCTGTCTCTCTCCCCATCTCTCTCTGTCGTTGTCTGTCTCTCTCCCCATCTCTCTCTCTCTGTCATTATCTGTCTCTCTCTCCATCTCTCTCTGTCGTTGTCTGTCTCTCTCCCCATCTCTCTCTGTCGTTGTCTGTCTCTCTCCCCATCTCTCTCTGTCATTATCTGTCTCTCTCCCCATCTCTCTCTGTCGTTGTCTGTCTCTCTCCCCATCTCTCTCTGTCGTTGTCTGTCTCTCTCCCCATCTCTCTCTGTCTCTCTGTCATTCTGTCTCTCTCCCCATCTCTCTCTGTCTCTCTCCCCATCTCTCTCTGTCATTATCTGTCTCTCTCCCCATCTCTCTCTGTCGTTGTCTGTCTCTCTCCCCATCTCTCTCTGTCATTATCTGTCTCTCTCCCCATCTCTCTCTGAGGGATGGGGAGGTTGAGGTAATATGTACATGGAGGTAGAGAAAGTGACCATTTGATTAGCTGTTCAGGAGTCTTATGGCTTGGGGGTAGAAGCTGTTAAGAAGCCTTTTGGACCTGGACTTGGCGATCCGGTACCGCTTGATGTGCGGTAGTAGAGAGAACAGTCTATGACTGGAGTGACTGGAGTTTTTAGGGCCTTCCTCTGACACCGCCTGGTGTAGAGGTCCTGGATGGCAGGAAGCTTGGCCCCAGTGATGTACTGGGCCGTACGCACTACCCTCTGTAGTGTCTTGAGGTCAGTGGCCGAGCAGTTGTCATACCAGGCGGTGATGCAACCAGTCAGAATGCTCTCCGTGGTGCAGCTGTGTAGAACCTTGCGAGAATCCCTCCTTCCAGTGGAATGTGGTGGTTCCTTCCTTCCTCCTGACCGTGTGCTCTGTAAGGAGCTGTGACATCATCATTCACATCAGAGCCAAGAGATTATCACACACTGTAACTCTCTCTGTCTCGCTCTCTCTCTCTGTCTCTGCCTCTCTCTCTCTCTCTGTGTCTCTGCCTCTCTCTCTCTCTGTCTCTCTCTCTCTCTCTCTCTGTCTCTCTCTCTGTCTCTCTCTCTGTCTCTCTCTCTGTCTCTCTCTCTGTCTCTCTCTCTCTCTCTCTCTCTGTCTCTCTCTCTCTCTCTCTCTCTCTCTCTCTCTCTCTCTCTCTCTCTCTCTCTCTCTCTGTCTCTGTCTCTCTTTGTCTCTGTCTCTCCCTCTCTCTCTCTCTGTCTCTCTGTCTCTCTCTCTCTCTCTCTCTCATTTATCAATGATATCATGGTAAAAGCATCGTCTCTCTAAATTGTGTCTAGGAATCTTTTCAGTGTGGGCCTCCCATTTCCCCTGTCTCCCCTTCTATCCCTCTCTCTGTCTCTCCCTCCCTCTGTTCTCTCATTTCTTCTTCACAATACAGTAGCAAGAGGCCATTGCCACTGCTGCCAACCAGCCACATACACACACTTCCTGTCCATCCTGCAGAGAGTCCGTTGGGACAGGACCTTTGCATGTGTGTGTGTGCTGGGACATCTCCCCATTGTCCAAGGTCTAGCTGGAGCCAAGCAGGAAGTGGGTTGGCCCATGTGGATCTGTGCCATGGTATGCGTGTGTGTGTGTGTGTGTGTGTGTGTGTGTGTGTGTGTGTGTGTGTGTGTGTGTGTGTGTGTGTGTGTGTGTGTGTGTGTGTGTGTGTGTGTGTGTGTGTGTGTGTGTGTGTGTGTGTGTGTGTGTGTGTGTGTGTGTGTGTGTGTGTGTGTGTGTGTGTGGCTGGCTGGCTGGCTGGCTGGCGCATTGGTCCACCCTGCTGCTGTTTCCTCTGTGTGTAGAAGCTCTACCTGACCTTGACATTTTACACACACTACATACTCACTCACACACACAAACACACTCTCACTACACACACACTCACTACACACTCACACAAACACACACTCACTACACACTCAAACACACACACACTACATACAAACACACACACTCACACACACCCACACATATGCTGCTGTTACTGTTAATTATCTATCCTGATGCCTAGTCACTAAACATGGCCATATACAGGAAGTAGAAAATAACATGGTTATATACAGGGGTACCAGGTAATAACATGGTTATATACAGGGAGTACCAGGTAATAACATGGTTATATACAGGGAGGTAATAACATGGTTATATACAGGGGTACCAGGTAATAACATGGTTATATACAGGGAGGTAATAACATGGTTATATACAGGGAGGTAATAACATGGTTATATACAGGGAGGTAATAACATGGTTATATACAGGGGTACCAGGTAATAACATGGTTATATACAGGGAGGTAATAACATGGTTATATACAGGGAGGTAATAACATGGTTATATACAGGGGTACCAGGTAATAACATGGTTATATACAGGGAGGTAATAACATGGCTATATACAGGGGTACCAGGTAATAACATGGTTATATACAGGGAGTACCAGGTAATAACATGGTTATATACAGGGAGGTAATAACATGGTTATATACAGAGAGTACCAGGTAATAACATGGTTATATACAGGGAGAACCAGGTAATAACATGGTTATATACAGGAAGTACCAGGTAATAACATGGTTATATACAGGGAGGTAATAACATGGTTATATACAGGGAGTACCAGGTAATAACATGGTTATATACAGGGAGGTAATAACATGGTTATATACAGGGGTACCAGGTAATAACATGGTTATATACAGGGAGGTAATAACATGGTTATATACAGGGAGGTAATAACATGGTTATATACAGGGAGGTAATAACATGGTTATATACAGGGAGGTAATAACATGGTTATATACAGGGAGGTAATAACATGGTTATATACAGGGAGGTAATAACATGATTATATACAGGGGTACCAGGTAATAACATGGTTATATACAGGGAGGTATTAACATGGTTATATACAGGGGTACCAGGTAATACCATGGTTATATACAGGGAGGTAATAACATGGCTATATACAGGGGTACCAGGTAATAACATGGTTATATACAGGGAGTACCAGGTAATAACATGGTTATATACAGGGAGTACCAGGTAATAACATGGTTATATACAGGTACCAGGTAATAACATGGTTATATACAGGGAGGTAATAACATGGTTATATACAGGGAGGTAATAACATGGTTATATACAGGGAGGTAATAACATGGTTATATACAGGGAGGTAATAACATGGTTATATACAGGGGTACCAGGTAATAACATGGTTATATACAGGGAGGTAATGACATGGCTATATACAGGGAGGTAATAACATGGTTATATACAGGGGTACCAGGTAATAACATGGTTATATACAGGGAGGTAATAACATGGCTATATACAGGGGTACCAGGTAATAACATGGTTATATACAGGGAGTACCAGGTAATAACATGGTTATATACAGGGAGGTAATAACATGGTTATATACAGGGAGGTAATAACATGGTTATATACAGGGAGTACCAGGTAATAACATGGTTATATACAGGGGTACCAGGTAATAACATGGTTATATACAGGGGTACCAGGTAATAACATGGTTATATACAGGGAGGTAATAACATGGTTAAATACAGGGGTACCAGGTAATAACATGGTTATATACAGGGAGGTAATAACATGGTTATATACAGGGAGGTATTAACATGGTTATATACAGGGGTACCAGGTAATAACATGGTTATATACAGGGAGGTAATAACATGGCTATATACAGGGGTACCAGGTAATAACATGGTTATATACAGGGAGGTAATAACATGGTTATATACAGGGAGTACCAGGTAATAACATGGTTATATACAGGGAGGTAATAACATGGCTATATACAGGGAGGTAATAACATGGTTATATACAGGGGTACCAGGTAATAACATGGCTATATACAGGGAGGTAATAACATGGTTATATACAGGGGTACCAGGTAATAACATGGCTATATACAGGGAGGTAATAACATGGTTATATACAGGGGTACCAGGTAATAACATGGTTATATACAGGGAGTACCAGGTAATAACATGGATATATACAGGGAGGTAATACCATGGCTATATACAGGGAGGTAATAACATGGTTATATACAGGGAGGTAGTAACATGGTTATATACAGGGAGTACCAGGTAATAACATGGCTATATACAGGGGTACCAGGTAATAACATGGCTATATACAGGGGTACCAGGTAATAACATGGTTATATACAGGGGTACCAGGTAATAACATGGTTATATACAGGGAGGTAATAACATGGTTAAATACAGGGGTACCAGGTAATAACATGGTTATATACAGGGAGGTATTAACATGGTTATATACAGGGGTACCAGATAATAACATGGTTATATACAGGGAGGTATTAACATGGTTATATACAGGGAGGTAATAACATGGTTATATACAGGGAGGTAATAACATGGTTATATACAGGGGTACCAGGTAATAACATGGTTATATACAGGGAGGTAATAACATGGTTATATACAGGGAGGTAATAACATGGTTATATACAGGGAGGTAGTAACATGGTTATATACAGGGGTACCAGGTAATAACATGGTTATATACAGGGAGGTATTAACATGGTTATATACAGGGGTACCAGGTAATAACATGGTTATATACAGGGAGGTATTAACATGGTTATATACAGGGAGGTAATAACATGGTTATATACAGGGAGGTAATAACATGGTTATATACAGGGGTACCAGGTAATAACATGGTTATATACAGGGAGGTAATAACATGGTTATATACAGGGAGGTAATAACATGGTTATATACAGGGGTACCAGGTTATAACATGGTTATATACAGGGGTACCAGGTTATAACATGGTTATATACAGGGAGGTAATGACATGGTTATATACAGGGGTACCAGGTAATAACATGGTTATATACAGGGAGTACCAGGTAATAACATGGTTATATACAGGGAGTACCAGGTAATAACATGGTTATATACAGGGGTACCAGGTAATAACATGGTTATATACAGGGAGTACAAGGTAATAACATGGTTATATACAGGGAGTACAAGGTAATAACATGGTTATATACAGGGGTACCAGGTAATAACATGATTATATACAAGGAGGTATTAACATGGTTATATACAGGGGTACCAGGTTATAACATGGTTATATACAGGGGTACCAGGTAATAACATGGTTATATACAGGGAGGTAATAACATGGTTATATACAGGGGTACCAGGTAATAACATGGTTATATACAGGGGTACCAGGTAATAACATGGTTATATACAGGGAGTACCAGGTAATAACATGGCTATATACAGGGGTACCAGGTAATAACATGGTTATATACAGGGGTACCAGGTAATAACATGGTTATATACAGGGAGGTAATAACATGGTTAAATACAAAGGTACCAGGTAATAACATGGTTATATACAGGGAGGTATTAACATGGTTATATACAGGGGTACCAGGTTATAACATGGTTATATACAGGGGTACCAGGCATTCACAGGTAGTATCACATTTTCACTTCATTTCATTACAGTACAACGGTTTGATTTGTTTGATCGTAGCTAACTACATAGCTAGCTACATAGCCGTCTTTGTATCAAAGATAATTGTGTAGTCTAGAGCGATTTTCTAGGTTAGCTAGCCAGCTATTGTCGTTCTTTTAACGCAACGTAACGTAAACAACACTGCTAGCTAGCCAGCTAGCCCCCGAATAGCAACACTGCAGAAACTATTACACTCAACGGAACGACTTGATTAGTGTAGTGTCAACAACGCACCCACTGCCAGCTGGCCTACTTCAGCAGTACTGTATCATTTTAATCATTTTAGTCAATAAGATTCTTGCTACGTAGCTTAACTTTCTGAACATTCGAGACGTGTAGTCCACTTGTCATTCCAATCTCCTTTGCATTAGCGTAGCCTCTTCTGTAGCCTGTCAACTATGTGTCTGTTTATCCCTGTTCTCTCCTCTCTGCACAGACCATACAAACGCTCCACACCGCGTGGCCGCGGCCACCCTACTCTGGTGGTCCCAGCGCGCACGACCACGTGGAGTTCCAGGTCTCCGGTAGCCTCTGGAACTGCCAATCTGCGGTCAACAAGGCAGAGTTCATCTCAGCCTATGCCTCCCTCCAGTCCCTCGACTTCTTGGCACTGACGGAAACATGGATCACCACAGACAACACTGCTACTCTACTGCTCTCTCTTCGTCCGCCCACGTGTTCTCGCACACCCCGAGAGCTTCTGGTCAGCGGGGTGGTGGCACCGGGATCCTCATCTCTCCCAAGTGGTCATTCTCTCTTTCTCCCTTACCCATCTGTCTATCGCCTCCTTTGAATTCCATGCTGTCACAGTTACCAGCCCTTTCAAGCTTAACATCCTTATCATTTATCGCCCTCCAGGTTCCCTCGGAGAGTTCATCAATGAGCTTGATGCCTTGATAAGCTCCTTTCCTGAGGACGGCTCACCTCTCACAGTTCTGGGCGACTTTAACCTCCCCACGTCTACCTTTGACTCTTTCCTCTCTGCCTCCTTCTTTCCACTCCTCTCCTCTTTTGACCTCACCCTCTCACCTTCCCCCCCTACTCACAAGGCAGGCAATACGCTCGACCTCATCTTTACTAGATGCTGTTCTTCCACTAACCTCATTGCAACTCCCCTCCAAGTCTCCGACCACAACCTTGTATCCTTTTCCCTCTCGCTCTCATCCAACACCTCCCACACTGCCCCTACTCAGATGGTATCGCGCCGTCCCAACCTTCGCTCTCTCTCCCCTGCTACTCTCTCCTCTTCCATCCTATCATCTCTTCCCTCCGCTCAAACCTTCTCCCACCTATCTCCTGTTTCTGCCTCCTCAACCCTCCTCTCCTCCCTCTCTGCATCCCTTGACTCTCTATGTCCCCTATCCTCCAGGCCGGCTCGGTCCTCCCCCTCCCGCTCCGTGGCTCGATGACTCATTGCGAGCTCACAGAACAGGGCTCCGGGCAGCCGAGCGGAAATGGAGGAAAACTCGCCTCCCTGCGGACCTGGCATCCTTTCACTCCCTCCTCTCTACATTTTCTTCCTCTGTCTCTGCTGCTAAAGCCACTTTCTACCACGCTAAATTCCAAGCATCTGCCTCTAACCCTAGGAAGCTCTTTGCCACCTTCACCTCCCTCCTGAATCCTCCTCCCCCCCCCCTCCTCCCTCTCTGCAGATGACTTCGTCAACCATTTTGAAAAGAAGGTCGACGACATCCGATCCTCGTTTGCTAAGTCAAACGACACCGCTGGTTCTCTCACACTGCCCTACCCTGTGCTCTGACCTCTTTCTCCCCTCTCTCTCCAGATGAAATCTCGCGTCTTGTGACGGCCGGCCGCCCAACAACCTGCCCGCTTGACCCTATCCCCTCCTCTCTTCTCCAGACCATTTCCGGAGACCTTCTCCCTTACCTCACCTCGCTCATCAAATCATCCCTGACCGCTGGCTACGTCCCTTCCGTCTTCAAGAGAGCGAGAGTTGCACCCCTTCTGAAAAAACCTACACTCGATCCCTCCGATGTCAACAATTACAGACCAGTATCCCTTCTTTCTTTTCTCTCCAAAACTCTTGAACGTGCCGTCCTTGGCCAGCTCTCCCGCTATCTCTCTCTGAATGACCTTCTTGATCCAAATCAGTCAGGTTTCAAGACTAGTCATTCAACTGAGACTGCTCTCCTCTGTATCACGGAGGCGCTCCGCACTGCTAAAGCTAACTCTCTCTCCTCTGCTCTCATCCTTCTAGATCTATCGGCTGCCTTCGATACTGTGAACCATCAGATCCTGCTCTCCACCCTCTCCGAGTTGGGCATCTCCGGCGCGGCCCACGCTTGGATTGCGTCCTACCTGACAGGTCGCTCCTACCAGGTGGCGTGGCGAGAATCTGTCTCCTCACCACGCGCTCTCACCACTGGTGTCCCCCAGGGCTCTGTTCTTGGCCCTCTCCTATTCTCGCTATACACCAAGTCACTTGGCTCTGTCATAACCTCACATGGTCTCTCTTATCATTGCTATGCAGACGACACACAATTAATCTTCTCCTTTCCCCTTCTGATGACCAGGTGGCGAATCGCATCTCTGCATGTCTGGCAGACATATCAGTGTGGATGACGGATCACCACCTCAAGCTGACCCTCGGCAAGACGGAGCTGCTCTTCCTCCCGGGAAGGACTGCCCGTTCCATGATCTCGCCATCACGGTTGACAACTCCATTGTGTCCTCCTCCCAGAGCGCCAAGAACCTTGGCGTGATCCTGGACAACACCCTGTCGTTCTCAACCAACATCAAGGCGGTGGCCCGTTCCTGTAGGTTCATGCTCTACAACATCCGCAGAGTACGACCCTGCCTCACACAGGAAACGGCGCAGGTCCTAATCCAGGCACTTGTCATCTCCCGTCTGGATTACTGCAACTCGCTGTTGGCTGGGCTCCTGCCTGTGCCATTAAACCCCTTCAACTCATCCAGAACGCCGCAGCCCGTCTGGTGTTCAACCTTCCCAAGTTCTCTCACGTCACCCCGCTCCTCCGTTCTCTCCACTGGCTTCCAGTTGAAGCTCGCATCCGCTACAAGACCATGGTGCTTGCCTACGGAGCTGTGAGGGGAACGGCACCTCAGTACCTCCAGGCTCTGATCAGGCCCTACACCCAAACAAGGGCACTGCGTTCATCCACCTCTGGCCTGCTCGCCTCCCTACCACTGAGGAAGTACAGCTCCCGCTCAGCCCAGTCAAAACTGTTCGCTGCCCTGGCCCCCCAATGGTGGAACAAACTCCCTCACGACGCCAGGACAGCGGAGTCAATCACCACCTTCCGGAGACACCTGAAACCCCACCTCTTTAAGGAATACCTAGGATAGGATAAGTAATCCCTCTCACCCCCCCCCCTTAAGATTTAGATGCACTATTGTAAAGTGACTGTTCCACTGGATGTCATAAGGTGAATGCACCAATTTGTAAGTCGGTCCTCCCCTCCCGCTCTCTGGATAAGAGCGTCTGCTAAATGACTTAAATGTAAAATGTAAATGTAATAACATGGTTATATACAGGGGTACAAGGTAATAACATGGTTATATACAGGGAGGTATTAACAGGGGTACCAGGTTATAAACAGGGGTACCAGGTTATAACATGGTTATATACAGGGGTACCAGGTAATAACATGGTTATATACAGGGAGTACCAGGTAATAACATGGTTATATACAGGGAGGTAATAACATGGTTATATACAGGGAGGTAATAACATGGTTATATACAGGGGGTACCAGGTAATAACATGGTTATATACAGGGGTACCAGGTAATAACATGGTTATATACAGGGAGGTAATAACATGGTTATATACAGGGGTACCAGGTAATAACATGGTTATATACAGGGAGTACCAGGTAATAACATGGTTATATACAGGGGGTACCAGGTAATAACATGGTTATATACAGGGGTACCAGGTAATAACATGGTTATATACAGGGAGGTATTAACATGGTTATATACAGGGAGTACCAGGTAATAACATGGTTATATACAGGGAGTACCAGGTTATAACATGGTTATATACAGGGGTACCAGGTAATAACATGGTTATATACAGGGAGTACCAGGTAATAACATGGTTATATACAGGGGTACCAGGTAATAACATGGTTATATACAGGAAGTACCAGGTAATAACATGGTTATATACAGGGGTACCAGGTAATAACGGCGCCGACTGAGATGGCCGCCTCGCTTCGCGTTCCTAGGAAACTATGCAGTTTTTTGTTTTTTTACGTGTTATTTCTTACATTAGTACCCCAGGTCATCTTAGGTTTCATTACATACAGTCGAGAAGAACTACTGAATATAAGATCAGCGTCAACTCACCATCAGTACGACCAAGAATATGTTTTCCGCGACGCGGATCCTGTTTCTGCCTTACAAACAGGACAACGGAATGGATCGCATGCAGCGACCCAAGGAAACGACTCCAAAAAAGAGGGAAACGCGGCGGTGTTCTGGTCAGACTCCGGAAAAGGGCACATCGCGCACCACTTCCCAGTATTCTTCTTGCCAATGTCCAGTCTCTCGACAACAAGGTTGATGAAATCCGAGCAAGGGTGGCATTCCAGAGGACATCAGAGACTGCAACGTTCTCTGCTTTACGGAGACATGGCTTACTGGGAAAACGCTATCCAGGCGGTACAGCCAACGGGTTTCTCCACGCATCGCGCCGACAGAAACAAACATCTCTCTGGTAAGAAGAGTGGAGGGCGTATGCCTCATGACTAACGGGACATGGTGTGATGAAGAAAACATACAGGAACTCAAATCCTTCTGTTCACCTGATTTAGAATTCCTCACAATCAAATGTAGACCGCATTATCTTCCAAGAGAATTCTCTTCGATTATAATCACAGCCGTATATATCCCCCCCCAAGCAGACACATCGATGGCTCTGAACGAACTTTATTTAACTCTTTGCAAACTGGAAAACATTTATCCGGAGGCTGCATTCATTGTAGCTGGGGATTTTAACAAAGCCAATCTGAAAACAAGACTCCCTAAATTTTATCAGCATATCGATTGCGCAACCAGGGGTGGTAAAACCTTGGATCATTGTTACTCTAACTTCCGCGACGCATATAAGGCCCTGCCCCGCCCCCCTTTCGGAAAAGCTGACCACGACTCCATTTTGCTGATCCCTGCCTACAGACAGAAATTAAAACAAGAGGTTCCCACGCTGAGGTCTGTCCAACGCTGGTCAGAACAAGCTGACTCTACACTCCAAGACTGCTTCCATCACGTGGACTGGGACATGTTTCGTATTGCGTCAGATGGGAATATTGACGAATACGCTGATTCGGTGTGCGAGTTCATTAGAACGTGCGTCGAAGATGTCGTTCCCATAGCAACGATAAAAACATTCCCTAACCAGAAACCGTGGATTGATGGCAGCATTCGCGTGAAACTGAAAGCGCGAACCACTGCTTTTAATCAGGGCAAGGTGTCTGGCAACATGACTGAATACAAACAGTGCAGCTATTCCCTCCGTAAGGCTATCAAACAAGCTAAGCGTCAGTACAGAGACAAAGTGGAATCTCAATTCAATGGCTCAGACACAAGAGGCATGTGGCAGGGTCTACAGTCAATCACGGACTACAAGATGAAATCCAGCCCAGTCACGGACCAGGATGTCTTGCTCCCAGGCAGACTAAATAACTTTTTTGCCCGCTTTGAGGACAATACAGTGCCACTGACACGGCCTGCAACGTAAACATGCAGTCTCTCCTTCACTGCAGCCGAGGTGAGTAAGACATTTAAACGTGTTAACCCTCGCAAGGCTGCAGGCCCAGACGGCATCCCCAGCCGCGCCCTCCGAGCATGCGCAGACCAGCTGGCCGGTGTGTTTACGGACATATTCAATCAATCCCTATACCAGTCTGCTGTTCCCACATGCTTCAACAGGGCCACCATTGTTCCTGTTCCCAAGAAAGCTAAGGTAACTGAGCTAAACGACTACCGCCCCGTAGCACTCACTTCCGTCATCATGAAGTGCTTTGAGAGACTAGTCAAGGACCATATCACCTCCACCCTACCTGACACCTAGACCCACTCCAATTTGCTTACCGCCCAAATAGGTCCACAGACGATGCAATCTCAACCACACTGCACACTGCCCTAACCCACCTGGACAAGAGGAATACCTGTGAGAATGCTGTTCATCGACTACAGCTCGGCATTCAACACCATAGTACCCTCCAAGCTCGTCATCAAGCTCGAGACCCTGGGTCTCGGCCCCGCCCTGTGCAACTGGGTACTGGACTTCCTGACGGGCCGCCCCAGGTGGTGAGGGTAGGCAACAACATCTCCTCCCCGCTGATCCTCAACACGGGGCCCCACAAGGGTGCGTTCTGAGCCCTCTCCTGTACTCCCTGTTCACCCACGACTGCGTGGCCACGCACGCCTCCAACTCAATCATCAAGTTTGCGGACGACACAACAGTGGTAGGCTTGATTACCAACAACGACGAGACGGCCTACAGGGGGAGGAGGTGAGGGCCCTTGGAGTGTGGTGTCAGGAAAATAACCTCACACTCAACGTCAACAAAACTAAGGAGATGATTGTGGACTTCAGGAAACAGCAGAGGGAACACCCCCTATCCACATCGATGGAACAGTAGTGGAGAGGGTAGCTAGTTTTAAGTTCCTCGGCATACACATCACAGACAAACTGAATTGGTCCACTCACACTGACAGCGTCGTGAAGAAGCGCAGCAGCGCCTATTCAACCTCAGGAGGCTGAAAAAATTCGGCTTGTCACCAAAAGCACTCACAAACTTCTACAGATGCACAATCGAGAGCATCCTGGCGGGCTGTATCACCGCCTGGTACGGCAACTGCTCCGCCCTCAACCGTAAGGCTCTCCAGAGGGTAGTGAGGACTGCACAACGCATCACCGGGGCAAACTACCTGCCCTCCAGGACACCTACACCACCCGTTGTTACAGGAAGGCCATAAAGATCATCAAGGACATCAACCACCGAACCACTGCCTGTTCACCCCGCTATCATCCAGAAGGCGAGGTCAGTACAGGTGCATCAAAGCTGGGACCGAGAGACTGAAAAACAGCTTCTATCTCAAGGCCATCAGACTGTTAAATAGCCACCACTAACATTGAGTGGCTGCTGCCAACACACTGTCATTGACACTGACCCAACTCCAGCCATTTTAATAATGGGAATTGATGGAAATGATGTAAATATATCACTAGCCACTTTAAACAATGCTACCTTATATAATGTTACTTACCCTACATTATTCATCTCATATGCATATGTATATACTGTACTCTACAACATCGACTGCATCCTTATGTAACACATGTATCACTAGCCACTTTAACTATGCCACTTTGTTTACTTTGTCTACACACTCATCTCATATGTATATACTGTACTCGATACCATCTACTGTATGCTGCTCTGTACCATCACTCATTCATATATCCTTATGTACATGTTCCTTATCCCCTTACACTGTGTATAAGACAGTAGTTTTTTTGGAATTGTTAGTTAGATTACTTGTTGGTTATCACTGCATTGTCGGAACTAGAAGCACAAGCATTTTCGCTACACTCGCATTAACATCTGCTAACCATGTGTATGTGACAAATAAAATTTGATTTGATTTGATTTGATTTGAATAACATGGT